>NC_091673.1:26318863-26621893 GCF_042453785.1 Malus domestica
CAATAATATTTGCCCTTTAAATTAAACTATATTAGTTTAACATGTGAAATGTCCGTAAGTATCATCATATGATTGGTTTTAGAGCACATTTCCAACAAGCGCTTGCCCCTTGACGGCTTTAGCTGGGACGTAGATGATCTCATATTGATTAAGAAGCAATGCCCATTTAGCGAGTCGCCATGTTAAGACTGGTTTGGACATAACGTATTTGACCGGGTCAGCTTTAGCAACCAAGTGGATAGTGTAAGCATGCATGTAATGCCTGATCTTCTAGATGGCGAACACCAATGCAAGGCACATCTTTTCTATTAGGGAGTAGTTCAACTCAGCGCCGGTGAGAGTTCGGTTGAGGTAGTAGAGCGCTCCTTCTTTCTGGGATTCATTCTCTTACGCCAAGAGTGCTCCGACTGAACTTTCCTGAGCGGCGATATACAATATGAGTGGTTTCCCAGGCACAGGTGCTCCTAAGACAAGTGGACTTGACAAATACTTTTTTATGCTTTCAAATGCATTGTGGCATGCTTCGTCCCATACAAATGGAACATCCTTCTTCATGAGTCGGCTGAATGATTGACAACGCCCTGCAAGGTTGGAGATGAAGCGTCTGATGAAGGCTAGCCGTCCTTGTAGACTTTTCAGCTCGTGCAGTTTTCTTGGCTCTGGCATGCTTTGAATGGCCTTGATTTTTTATTGATCCACTTCAATACCACGGTGCTTGACGATGAAGCCAAGGAACTTTCCGGAGGTGACGCCAAACGCACATTTTAACGGGTTCATCTTGAGGTTGTATTTTCGCAGCCTTTCGAACACTATTCTCAAATCCTTCAAGTGGTCTGATCTTTTCTTTGTCTTGACCACCACATCGTCTACATAACATTCTATGTTTTTGTGTAGCATGTCATTGAAGATTTTCTGCATTGCCCGTTGATATGTAGCTCCAGCGTTCTTCAGACCAAAGGGCATCACCTTGTAGCAGTAGATACCTTTTGGAGTGCGGAAGGCTGTTAGTTCCTCGTCTTCGAGAGCCATGCGAATTTGATTGTATCCAGAAGAGCCGTCCATGAATGACAGTGCCTCGTGGCCAGTGGTTACGTCCACCATGATTTCGATGATTGGCAAGGGGAAGTCGTCCTTCGGGCAAGCGTCATTGAGATCTCGGAAGTCTACACAAACACGTATTTTTCTAGATTTCTTAAGGACGATGACGATGTTGGAGATCCACTTAGGTATTGCACTTCTCGAATGAAGCCTGCTTCGATTAGCTTGTCAATCTCTGCCTCAATTTATGGAATGAGCTCGGATCGATAGCGCCTTTGAGTTTGCTTTATCGGTCGTGTTCCAGGCTTGACTACAAGATGATGCACAGTGATGACAGGGTCAAGGCCAGGCATTTCCTTGTAGGTCCAAGCAAAGACACCTTTGTACTCTGATAGCAGTTGGTAGTACTCCTCTATCTCGTTTGCACTTAGCAGCGCATTTACGAAGATAGGTTTTTGCTCCTCTTTTGTGCCCAAGTTGAGGTGGTGCAGCAGTGACATCTTCTTCAGGGATCTCGTCTTCTTTGCCTTCTTGGATCGTGATGTGGAATACATCTTGGACTTCCTCTTTAGTGTTGTCCTCTTGGGCTTGTTGGTATGAAGATTGTCCAGTGTGGATGATGGTGTGCCTTCTTACTTTCAGTGGTCCATTTGCGTCAACCTCCAAGATTGCTTGACGCTTTATCCTTGAAGGAATTGAGCTTCGAATATCGCCTTTTTCTACTAGCCTGTCGAGTTTTTCTTCCTTTCACATTGTTTCCCTATTTCCAGAAAACTTCATGTTGTCTTTAAGTCTTTCCAAAGCTGACTGACGAGGAGGAGAGCTAGCCGTGTTGCTTTGCTTCTTAGGTTTTGACAACCTTTCAAAAACAGAGCTTTGGGATGTTGGCCTGTTAAGCCTATTGAAGACGGAGGTTCAGTTTTGACCACCAATGTGATCAAGTGCTGACGTTCTGGGTCTTGAACGATTCATCCTATCGAAGACTAGCGTTCAAGGGGTGGATTTAGGCTCCTCTCGATCTTGTTCAATGCTCACACTGATGTGTTGAGTGCTAGCATTTTTCGCTTTGCTTGAAATCTTCACGGGTGTATTTGGTGTGAAGCCAAGTCCAGCTTTTTTGTGGTTAACTCCGTAACCATGCTTCTTCAACTTGTTTTGAGTCTCAGTAAGGTCACGTTCTTTATTGTTGACGGTGTTTGAAACCTTTTTCCCAGGATTCGAAGAAGAAGCGAAGTCGTACCCAGCTTTTGACATGAGTTTGTAGGTGTTTGGATCAAAACCTTCTTCGGTCCTCTTGGTTGGGAGAAAGCTTGGTTCCACCCCCTTTGGTAGAGCTTTTACGAAGCCTTGTGGTAATCTTGCAACCTTAGCGTTGCTTAGCTGTGTCAGGGGTAAAACTGCATTCGTCTTGAGCAACTTTACATTATCCATGTGCCACTGTGCATCGGCTTTGCTTGCTTCAGTTTCAAATGGGGATTGACCATTCTTTCTTCTTGACATCGGGATGTATTGGAAAACGGGTGTGTTTAATCTATTTGAGGGCATCCTGCTCCCTTTGGTTGTTGCAGGTTTAGCAAGCTCATCATCGTTCTTGTTTGAAGACGACATAGCTTCTTCTTCTTGCTTCTTGGGCATGGCTTGCCACTCCTGCTTTTTAGGTGTTGCTTTGTGATGCGTAAAATAACTAAGCACACAAATTAAACCCTCTTTTTATCAATTGTAGTAAAGTATGTAAGTAGGGATCGTTCTAGGCCGGGGATTAGGAGGGATTGCTAAATCACTTGGAAACTGACTTGAAAACGTGAAAACAAAGTTTAAAACACTAACTAGACTCAAAGAATGCAAAACTATACTTTAAAACACTAAAACAAACCAAAAGACTCAAAACAGCCCCTAAACACTCAAAACTACCTTAAAAACACAATCTGGGCAATTTTGGGACTCTCACACAAACTTGGACAAATTTTGGTTTTCTAATGAACTAAAACACTTAAAAACATAATCTAAGACAAGTTCTAATTAATATGACTCAAAGAAATAAGATGGGGTTGATTTTCGACGAAAATAATTAAATTAAGACAAGAACAAAGTAAACAAATTCTTAGACAAATTTGGGTGAATC
The DNA here is from genome assembly GCF_042453785.1 of Malus domestica. NCBI lineage: Eukaryota > Viridiplantae > Streptophyta > Magnoliopsida > Rosales > Rosaceae > Malus > Malus domestica. The sequence goes on from NC_091673.1 coordinate 26,322,024, forward strand.
AAAACACTCTAACACACAACCAAAACAGAAATTAAACACTTTGAAACAATAAAGTAAAAGGGGGATTTTGGTTTTAATGAATTTGAAAACAAAACAAACTTTGTAAAACAAAACAGATTGTAAGTGAATTTGAATGAAACTTATGGATGGAAGATTAGCTAGGAGGTTCTTCTCCACATATGTCACACTTGCATACAAAACGATTTCCAGTTGTTTTTCGATAAGCTATGAATACTCAATGCCCCAAATTAACCGTGAATTGCACTAATTAACCCTCAGTTTTTTCCACAAGTTATTAGGTTGGATAATTGCATACGACAACCCAAAACATTCCCTACAAGTTCCCTACATGAATTGCATAATAGAGATACAAGCAAGAATCATTAAGTTCTATGAAAAACATAAGCATTGACGAGGCACTCGTTACTATGATTTGCATGAAACTTATGCCAAGACTTTACTTAACGTGATTGTGACTAGCAACCTTCACTACTTATGAATATAAGTTTATAACGATTAGGTGAAACTCCCTTATATTCTAGCGTCAAATTCATGCATGAAAATTAAGCGTGCACTCTTAACCAACATACACAAATTAGTTTTTATATGAACGGATAAGTAAATTGAATTCACAACTTATGAATCACAACTGGATGTAATCAAATCATATTGCAAGTATGAACATAGTTTCGAATCACCCCCTAACTAAGAGGGGTTTAGTTCCTCATACTCACAAAGCAAAGATACATAAAATTAGACATTAAAATCAAAGGAAAGAAAAAACCTAAAATGCTCCAACTTGGTAGCAAGTGCATCCAAGATTCCTCCTTTCCCTTGCTTGCGGCAGATTGGGTTACGGACAGATTTTGGGTAGTTTTATGATGTAGAATGGATGGGGAATGGTATGGAAGGGTTTAGGGTGAGTGTGGAGGAGTGTTTGATGGTTGGAGGGTGGTGGAGAACTAGGCAAAGAGGGTGGAAGAAGGTGGAGTGGCTGTTATGTTTTCTAGGCACTAGAATGGTGTTTTTGGGGTGTTTTGCTTCCTAGGTGTGTATGGACGAATTTTTGTGATAAAATGATGAATATGGGGGATTGTCCTTTGGCCAAGGGGTGTAAACATGTATTTATAGGCCCCCAAAAACCTTAGAAAATCAGGTTAGGTTAAGGATGAAATGCATGGCAATTTGTGTGTGTGGTGTGCAATGGTCCAAGGGTGAAAATGAAGTAATGATGCAAAGTGTGAAGGGTAAAATGGAGTGGTGTTGTAGCTAGGGAGCATGAATGATTGTGTACATTGCATATAGATGGAAAGGGAGGTGAAATGTGTCAACAAATGGGTCAAAGGTGCAACAACATGTGTTGCACATGGCATTGGATTCCAAATGTGAATGATGGAGCATCAATTGGTGCATGTAATGGATGTAAATGTTGTCTAAAATCTAATGAGTGAAGGGAACAAGAGGTATCAAGCAATTGAGTGTAATAATTAAATGAATTGAAGCATGAAATTAGAAATTATGTAGGGGACAAGAGTGATCAAGCATGGCATGGAATCCAAAGGGAATTCTATGTGGTTTGCATGGTAAGGAATGCAAGTTGGGGTGACAGATTTTTGGGCTGTTTTCTTCATCTTTTGGACCATAATTCTTCATATTCTTGGCCTCTTTAGTTCTCAAATTCGTCCATCCACTTGGCCCATGCATTTGCTATCCATTCCAAGCCCGAAACATGCTCCAAAGGCCTCCAAAATGCATCTTATTGCCTACTTTGTCCATAAAATTTGAAAACACACGAAAATGACTTTAAACATTAAAATAACTAAGGAAACACGACATAAATGCACAAGAACAAGCCAACTAAGTCGCATAAATATGCTCCTATCACTTTGCCCATGGATTTGATCTCTTTTTGAAGAGCTTCGGGCACCATGTCTTCATCCATGTAGAACTTTGCGTCTACGAAATGTGATTCAACTTCGGTGAATAGTTTGGTGTCGCCATAAATCACCTTCACTCCTTCTCGGTAGAATTTTAAGCATTGGTGAAGAATGGACGGTACTACTCCATTCGTATGGATCCAAGGCCTTCCTAAGAGCAAGCCGTAAGAAGTTCTTGCATCAATCACGTGGAATATCGTACTTGACTTGAGTTCACCAATAGTTATCTCCACTCGGATCATGCCCATCACTCTTTGAACTCCTTGATTAAAACCTTGGATTAGTAGACGACTTAGGGACAGTTCATCCGCCTTGATGCTGATTGTAATCATTGTTGACTTTGGCATGATGTTTATGGCTGATCCACCATTCACAAGCATGCGGTTGACTTTGTGCTCCCTTACATACACAGAAACGAAGAGAGGATGGTTGTGGGGCTTGGATCCTAGTAGCAAGTCTTCGTGGTGAAGTGGATTGCATCCTCAATGGCACAGCATGTGGCACATTTATGTGGCTGAAGCTTCAAGCCTTCGTTCTTGCTTTCTTGCACTTCGTGATCGTTAGAACTTGCCAAGACTGCGGCCAATGCTCTTCGTATCTTCTTTGGTAATCGTAACGCTTCCTCGATGCTAAAGTGTGTTGGCAGACCTTCTTCGAACGTGAGAGTTTTTTCTCCCTCAGTGGCAATAGCTTTGCCTTTTGAGGGCTCTTCCATTTCTACTTCGAGTGACATGCAGCGATAGTGCACTGTTGGAAGAAGTCCTCCGGGAAGTATTCGTGCAAGGAGATAGGAATGCGTGGCTCTTGCTCTATAGATTCCCCAGCATACGTTGGCTTAGCAACATTTACGTTCCTTTTGGGCTTCCTACTGTTGCGGCGACGGTGCTTTCTCCCTTGTTCCACCTTTAGTCTTGTGGCTTGTGATTTTGGTTTCCTTGTTTTTTTGTAGGTCACCAATGTCCATCCTTCTTCATCATTGGTATGTGCATCTTGTTCGTTTGCCCCCGACGATGGTTGCGCAGAAGGTATCGTGCAACTTAAGCATTGATAGGAAAGGTCAGGTGTCGCTTGGAGAGGCACGGGATCGAAGGATCCAAATGCAATTGTAGTAGTATATGTTGCAACCGTGTCTTCGAGGTCGAGCTCGATTTTCCCTTGTGCTAGCCTCATAATGGGTTCTTTGAGAACGAAGCACTTGCCAATAGGATGGCTCACGATTCGATGGTACTTACAGTATTTATGATCGTTTATGCGATTTATTTCTTCAGGCCGCTTGCATTCGGGTAGCTCGATTACCTTCTTTTCCAGCAAGTCGTCTAACATTGCATCCATGTCTGAGTCAGGAAAAGGGTACGCCTTCTGCTCCAATTCCCTCAAGGTGCTTTTGTACCTAACTTGGGCGCGAGGAGCCTCACCTCTCTTTATCTCTTTTGCTTTGGTTTTGGAGGAGATCTTGATAAGCGCGAATGCGGTCTTGACGGGCGCAGTGCTGACGGTGAACGCTTCCTTGGAGGGTTTCTTCCCAGTTTTGTCTACATTTGGGGAAAACACCTTATCCTTCTTGAAGTTGGTGATCGGCTCTTTTTTCCGTGATGGGCAATACTTAGCTCCATGTCGTGGGCACGGGTGGCTAACTCTTCAAAGGTCCGTGGTTTGATGCCTTGAAGGATATAGTGTAACCCCCATTACATGCCTTGGACACACATCTCGATTGAAAAGATCTCCGAGAGCCTGTCCTTGCAGTCGAGGCTTAGATTGCACCATCGGTTGATGTAGTCCATGATTGGCTCATCCCTCCATTGCTTCGTGCTTGTCAGCTCTAACATGCTCACAGTGCGGCGGGTGCTGTAGAAGCAGTTGAGGAATTCCCTTTCCAATTGCTCCCAGTTGTTGATGGACTCAGGCTCTAGGTCCGTGTACCACTTAAAGGCATTTCCTTTCAACGAGCGTACAAACTACTTGGCGAGGTAATCTCCTTCTGTCCCCGCGTTGTTGCAAGTTTCGACGAAATGTGCAACGTGCTGCTTTGGGTTTCCTTTTCCATCAAACTACATGAACTTTGGTGGTTAATAACCTATTGGCATCTTCAGGGCGTCAATCTTTTTGGAGTAAGGCTTTGAGTATAGTACGGAGTCATGTGAACTTCCTTCATACTGCGCCTTGATGATGCTGGCAATCATCTTCTCCAGCTGCTGGATAGAGAGAGATCCCATGAGTGTCGCTGATTGATCTGGCTTTAGCTTCTCTTCGACTTTCTCCACAGGTGGCTCCTCATCCTCGTCGTTTTCCTTCTTTACTGGATTACCCTTTAGGTCGAGTTTCTCGTCTTGCTGCGCCTCCAGTTGGTTAACGAGTGCAGCAATTTGTGAGTCTTTTTCTTCCACAATCCGTGTTAGCCTTGTGATCGCTTCATTCATATGAGCCAGCTGCTTATCGATTGAAGTCGCTCCAGTGGTCATGACTTGCATGGCTGAGCTGCCACTTGAGTCGGCATCGGAAAGCATGGAACCAGAGTACTTCCTTGGGCTTTCCTCCCTTGGCGCCCTTAGCGAGGCCAGGGTGATCAGAGGTTCGTGCCTCAGGTGTTCTTGTTCCTTCGGCAGAGTTGATGCAAGAATGGAAGAGGCGGCAGAAAGAGCTCTTGCCTTGCTTCGAGTTGTGACGCCCGAAGTGACACCACCTACGGTGATGACGCTCTTGTTCCTTGCATTGTTTGCGAGAGCGACTTGAGCCTTCTTTAATGCCATTTGTGCTTTTTGCAAATTCAAAGATAGAGATGAGAGGTAGAGAATGTCCCACTGAGCGTGCCAAATTTGTAAACACGAAATTCCTGGTGTGAATGAGACAAGAACACGTGTACAAAATAATATTTTGTATTAATGATTTAAGGGTTACAATCTCTTCTACAATTTTAGCCTCTGATTCTATCTTTGTAATTGGTGGATTTGATGTTGTTGATCCAAATGGCCGTCAGGACTTGATCTTGGGATAAACAGTTGTGCGAATTTGTTGACGTCGTTGATCCAAAGGGCCGTCAGGGCTTGATCTAGGGATGAACGAATGATGAATGATGAACACTTTCTTCAATGGTCGTTGGGGCTTGATCTTGAATTAGTGGAAGTTCTTCAAGGGCCGTTAGGGCTTGATTTTGAATGAGGATTTGACGAAGAACGAATAGAGCTTTCTTGATCCTTCGGGATTTGCTTGGGAGCTTTGGAGTTTCAAAGCTTCAAGGTTATGGTGTGAGGTGAATTGGTTATGAATTGGTGTCCCAAAATGAAAGCATTGGCTTCCTATTTATAGAATTCCAAAACTTTATTTTTTGGATTTAAATAATTAGATGAAATAAATCATTTCTGCCAGGTGTTGACACATGTCCTGTTTAATGACATTTCCGATTTATTTTGATTTTTCGTTTAGTCACATGCTATGTGTAAAATTTATGTGACACATGAACGTTGAAATTTTAATTATTGATCAACATTTATTTCACCAAAATTTCGATGTCTACACCAACTTCCTTCCCTAATCGACAACCATATTCTTCAACAACCATTTTGGCCACAGACATGGCTGCAACTTTTCATTTTGCCTCTCCTCTTTATTTATGGCAATCGAATTAACTCAACGATTCAAATTTAAATACAGTTGTACATTAAAAAAAATAGTGTTTATCATTTTTCTATTTATAATATATACGCAACTATATTTTATTGTATTAAAAAGTGAGACATCTAAGGTAAAATTAAGTAATAAGTCAACCACAATATTTAGATATCAAGCTCCCATTCAAGCACCTTTCTAAAAATCCCTACTTAGCTCTCCCTACGCTCGCCTAGATGCTAGGCGACTAGCCAAGATCCTGATTAATCCCTAAGAATTTGAAAATTAAGAAATGGCATATAAATCTGACTAACCCGCCTAAGTTGCAATTCTCACTTAAAGAGAAAATATAAACTTTAATTTTTTATTTTATTTTTTCAATAAATTGGACAAACATTTACTACATGCTTGTTTCCCCATGTTTTAACCTATGTCATTCTATTTGGCAATTTATACATCACAATACAATTATGTATTTCTTTAAATATAAATACACATTTGTTTATATATTATATTGCATTTATGCCAAAAAGAAAAGGAAAAAAATAGTTTTAATTCTAGTTCAAATATTTTCACTACAACTTTATCATGCTGAACAGATTTTGGCTATGCAATTAGGATATCAAACAAACCAACAAACAGAAGGTAAGAGAAAACACATACAGGGAAAATGTGATGGATGAGATGAGACTTGTACATGACGAGACGACAGAGCAACTTTTTCTTTTCAGACGAAAGAGATCCATTCAAACAAACTAACACATAGGAGTTAGGGATAACAAAGTTTGGCAATTCGGATAAATATTAGTCGCATTCACTCATGTAACTGTATTAATAGTTCAGACAATTATAGATCTACCTAAAATACTTTAGATATAATAGTGAAAATCAAACCAAAAAGTTACATCTCGCCATCAATAAGACCACCGCTTGAAGTCCAATGCAGCTACAAAAAATTGATGGCTGAGTCCCGATAATCTCAAGCACCCAAAGTGGCTGAACAATGTCAAAAGAACAATTGTTAGAGCCCCATAGGTAAGTAAACAAATGAAACATAACATTCTTCAGCATAGCATAAACAGAAGCAGAGTTCAAGTCCACAAGGTTTTTTAAATGTGTTCCGGGAAAGTTACTCCAAAGGAAGAGTTAGTACCTTTAGCACAAGTCTCATCCTGTGGCTTCATAGCCGGGAAGAGTAGAACTTCCTGTCCAACCACAAACCATACATGGTGAGAAAAAATTCACACGTAACATACACAAGATTGGAGAGAGAGAGAGAGAGAGAGAGAGAGAGAGAGAGAGAGAGAGAGAGAGAGAGACACCTTGATATTTTGTGAATCGGTTAACCACATACAGAGCCGATCAACGCCCAAACCCCAACCACCAGTTGGAGGTAACCCGTACTCAAGAGCTCTACAGAATGATTCGTCCAAAGCCATTGCTTCATCATCACCTGATTGTCGGTCCTGAAACTCAAAAACATGTATCATCAAAAAAGAAATTATACAATTTTCTATAAGATACCATAACTAAACAATTAAGTGATACCTTGAGTTGATCAGCAAATCTTTCCCGTTGTACCACAGGATCATTCAACTCTGTGTATGCATTGGCAAGCTGGAAAGCAAATGAAAATCATTCACAATCTTAATGACAAAGAAAAAGGTAGCCAATAAAGAAATCATTCAAATCTTCAAGTTGGTTGGCATACTTCATGTTTGTTGACAAACAATTCAAAACGTTCAGTCAAGCCAGGTTTCAATCGATGCCACTTAGCCAAAGGACTCATTATCTCAGGATGGTTAATGATGAAAGTGGGATTTACACACGTCTCTTCCAAAAAGTGCCCAACAAGCTGCATAAATAGAAAATGAAACAAAATGATGCATGAGTCATTTTCCATAACCATCACACATTAAGATTCCAATCAAGTGACAAGGATTTTTCTTAACTGACAATGGAAAGAAAATATAAAGACATCTACAAGACATCTGATAATTCACCAGCAATAACTGACAAATTCAAACAAACTCCAGAGCAGGACAGATGCAATGACGCAATAAGATAAAGAGTCATGGGAATTCTTTTATGAACAAAAATTGTCATATCATAAATGATAACTGAAAATTGTCATCAAGACTAGATATTTGAGAAAAGCATAACATTGCATTGATTACAATGTCTTTCATGTACGTGATTTTAGGAGTTGTTACCTTGTCCAACAAACGAGTTGTTGTTTCAGGAGGGGAACATTTGACATCAAACTTCTTGCACGCATCCTTAAGATATTGGTTAGCTTCTGCACTGGAGAGATTCTCTGGATTTATGTTGAGACCCGCAATCTTATTTAATTCCTCAACCATGTCGATCCTTCTGCAGCAGTAACAATTAAAACCACCAGATAAGTTTTTTTTAACATGTGTTTAAGCTGTAACATGCATGACCAAAATATAGTTTACAGACCTGAAAGGAGGAGTAAAGTCAATCTCAATTGGTTCCTTGTCGAGCCCATTTGAATGATACTTGATTTTATACCCACCAGTTAGCTCCTTGACCATACCTATTTTAGACTTAATATATTAGCAAACAAATCCAAGTAGTCTCAACAGGGAAAGGGTCAAGGAATCTATGTTCAAGACATGCATCATTTGAGCCATACCACTCAACATTTCCTCAGTCAGCGTCATCAAATCATTGTAGTCTGCATAAGCCATGTAGAATTCACAGGTAGTGAATTCAGGATTATGAGTCAAATCAATGCCCTCATTTCTAAATTGCTTTCCAATCTCATAAACACGATCCAGGCCACCAACAACAAGCTGCTTGAGATAGAGTTCTGGTGCAACGCGCATGAAAAGCTTCATGTCAAGTTCATTGTGAAAAGTCATAAAAGGACGGGCAGCCGCTCCACCAGGAATCATATTCATCATAGGAGTTTCGACCTGAGGATGGGAGATGCAGAAGCAAACGACAGATATAAAGACACCAAAATGTAAGAGACTACCAACAAACTAACACAAAGGGCAACGTGATGAAAGACTAACCTCCAAGAAGTCCAGATTGTCCAGGAACCTTCTAATATATTGAATGACTTTATATCTGGTCTTGAATATTTGCCGAACCTCATTAGTCAATATTAGATCCAGATAACGTTGACGATAGCGAGTTTCCTACCAAGAAAGACAGTGAACACATAAAACAACAAAAAATGAACAATATAAAATATAATGGGAATACCGTAGTATGACTATTATTTACAAAATGTAAAAAGAACAAGTAAAAACAAATCACAATTTGAAAAACAAACAAACAGAAACAAAGAACAAAAGGGTGGAACAAAACAATAGAGTAGACAGGACATTAAGTCATTAAAACATCACCCCCACAAACTAAAACCTAATATAGAAATGAGGGTACCAGTTGACCTCACATCAATAAATGGAAATCAATATTGAAAATACAAGCATGAATATTCTAGATAGATATAAATCATTAGTAATTCCAACCCCAAAAGTTTAATCATAGTGTTCTCAAAGTTAACAAAAATAATTGTAAAAGTTTCTTCATCAATTAATACCTGGTCTTTTAAAATGTATGCTTCAGGATTCCGGGGACTTCCTGGGATCCATCGATTCGTTTTCTGCAGAATCGTATGTTGTGGTGTCATGAAAAGAGCTTAGGCAGCGTAAACAAAGTCAAAATACAATCATTGATCAGTGATCACCTTGACATTAGCATTATCAGAAGCAGGACCAGCTTTCTGTCTTGGCATCATATGAAGACAATGTGATAAGACTATAAATGATCTTGGGAAAATGCTCAGCTCCCCCCTCTTAGTCTTTCCTGTGAGATGAAAAGAGAAACAAATCAGAAAACTGTATAATTCAGAAAAATTAACAGTTCATAGCCCCAAACAACACAAAGTCCAGCAGTGCCTTCATCATTAGATGCCTAAGGACACGTTATATTACAAGGCCCCGTTGAATTTAGAGAGAAACCAGTAAAGTAAAAAAAAAAAACAAATGTTCAAAGATACCAGCAGAAAGCTCAGGATGTGTTATTCACTTAACCTGCCTATGCTGCCAAAATAAAATTTCAGGACCCTATAACTAAAAGCTGTCAACTAGACAGGAAGGCAGGAAAGCCAAACTTAATAGAACATTAAGAGAGTGAACTTGGACGAAATTATCATTAGATCCACAACCAGTGAGACCAAATTCTAATCCACAATGAGTGCAAGCACAAATCTTGTAACTCTGCCTTATAAGTATGAGATTGAAGAAAATCAGCAATTTAAGATGAAAAAAATCCAAAGACTAGGAAACTATTCAGTATATTATTCATGGAACCTTGTAACCTTAGGAAATCAGCAATATAATATGCAAAACATTCGAAGACTAGGCAACTATTCAGTATATCTTTCAGGATCACAGCAACCTTGTAAATCTTTTTCATTTCATCGTAGATTTAGAATCTTCTCCCTTGTCTTTTTTTAACCATACAAAAGTTCTCAACACACATACAAACATGGAGTGACTAATCAAATTGATCAATAATATACTTGAAAAAGTAAAGCAACTAAATATTTCCACTGCTTGGACACAGTGAACACCAATTCAGTGATTTTTTATCTTTTGGCAAAAAAAAATATATTCCAAACTATTATAATCTATGGAGATGGGATTGAACTCAGCTCAAGGGCACACTGCCCTGGCCAACTTGTTTAACTCACATCAGCAGTTCAGGAATTCAATCACATAAGTCTACAGCTCCCTTTACCCAGGTTGAAAAGAAAAGACTTCTCAATAGTTTCATTATAAATTGGATTTTATATAAAAAAAAATAAAAAATAAAAAATTATATCATTCCATAGGAAAAATCATGACTAACATGCAAAAGGTAAGTGAACAGCTACTACAAACCTGGAAACCCAGTCACACCGACAATATCACCACGCTTAACACTAGAATGAAACTTAGAAAATTCAGATTCATCCAACTCTGATTTTCTGCATGAAAAATGAAGTCCTTTAAGTAATTTTGATAATGAAAAGTAAAAGAAATAAACCCAAGAAGGGATGTAATAATGTACTGAAAAGATTAACTCAACCGCATTTAATGAGAAGCAAAAAGCTTGCATCTACCAAGACAGGGATAAATCCAGAATTTTCCATGGTAATGGCCGTCTAGCAATACTTAAATACAATAATCAGCTTTCTAATTTTGCAAGACTAATTTCTCTATATTATGTGATCACAGAATTTCACTTGCATAGAATTGGGGAATTAGATGGAAGACGAGAAAGGATGGACTGAATCAGTGGCTATTATGTGCAACACAAAAATAAGTATTTGACATAAAATGCAAAGGCATAAAACTTGGCTGATTATATAATTAGCTACTACATATAATTTCATATAACACATGAAAACATGCAAAACTAGAGATGATGATAGTTAGTGAACCACACAAGTCCTTTATTGACCAAACTACCAAATGCCCCACAACACTTGATAAGAACATCAGGAATTACAATAATTAATGAACAAACACAGTTTTTATAGCCAGTTCAAATTTTCATATAGTAATATGAGACAAAGCTGAAACAAGTTTACCATTTCTTTCATTTCTTACAGGATTGCAAAAGTAGATAAAGGGGAAAAAATAGAGAAAAAAAATATGAAGAGAGTAGATATTCAATGTAGTCGTTGTACCTAAAAGTGTTTAACTAGACATAATACAAATACAAAACTGTCTTTAAAAAGAACATTCATCCTTCTGCATTGGAACTCTTTATTTTTCATTAAGTTTAATCTCATAAAAAAATGTCTAGAAAAGAACATTCATCCTTTTGCCAATTAATCAATTAGATATTAGATAGATCACATGCTTGTAATTTTTTGTCCTTCTGAGTTCTGACAAAGAGAATCAAACAAAACCACTGTACTCCAACTAAGAGAGCATATTTCTCAGTAGGAAATTAAACCACACACTTCAACAAAAGGAGGAGAACCAACTGTTATAAATATTCAAACAAGTGGGGGCGAGAACAATTTTATACCTTAAATCAGCCATGACTTGGACCTTCTCACCATCAGGTCCGCCACCATCCAAGTCATAAAAGAAGAGCTTAGAGCTGGAAGATCTTTTACTCATGATTCGCCCTTGCATAGGAGTAAAATATTCAAATCAGCAAAGATAAAATGCATGACAGATGATACCCTAGATAAATATAAGCCTGTAAATTTGAATACCAGCCAATGAAACAGTGATATCCTCAAGATGCTCCCCATCGTTTAAGCTTGCATACTTCTCTACATATTCATGTACGGTGATTGAACAAAAGAATTTATGAGGATATGGATTTTTATCTGCCTTCTGGGTAGCAAGATACTTCAGTCTATTTTCATAGTATTGCTGCCAAAAAAAAGTCATGATGCTCAGGTCATAACTAAGTAAGCTTTGAACCATTTAGATGGAAAAACTATAAGACAACACAAATTAGTGAGTACCGTTGGATCCATGTCGTCATCTTCAGTTGCTACATCTTTCTTAACTTGCGAGCTTGCCAAAGCAGCAGCCTGCGAGATAATTGCAAATTTATTTCATACAAGATTTCATAATCAAATATGGTGAGCACTTTCCTGAGCAATAAGCAATTACAAATTATCATTCAAGTGTATCCAGATTTCAAGTGACTAAATAGTATCAATTCACACTTTCATGGATCAAAACAAAACAACAAATATAGAGTTAATGGGAAACCAATACTTACATATGCAACAAAAATCAGATTATTAAGTATCGCATTAATGTAAATTTGTGAAAAAAGAAAAAACCAGCATGGTGCATTGCGGTATCAACTTATCTCCAGGGTTCAAACATTGACCTTATACAACAAATTAAAAACCAAAATATACTGAATGACCACGAAAACACTACGGGAACACCACTTGCATAAAATTAGATACACCACTCAGCCAAAATCAGGATAAGAAAACCGATTATGATGTTCACGCCCATTATCCATCGACATTCGGGACGGAACTGCCGCCACTATAACTAAAAAAAAGAAGTAACAGCATTGTCAGACAAAAGGCACCAGCTTTACCTTCTCCTCCTCTTTTCGGCGCCTCTCCTCTTCCCGCTGCTTGTTCTTCAACTCCTTCTTCCGTGCACTGTAAGCACCCCCACACAAAATTCAACACAATCAATACCCAAAAAACAAAAAACTAACAGCTTAAGCAGCTAAAACAAAAAACCATACGGATTAAAAACAAAACATAAAAACAAAGTAATATGGCCGGACTTCGAAGGCAAACTTTCTTTTCTCAGGAACCAAACAGGGGTTATTCGGGACGTACTTTTTGCTCATAGCTCCTTCCGATTCCAGAGTCGAATCTGCGAGTGATTTCGGGGTTTCGTTGGACGTGCCCGCCATTGCAGCGATTCCGAACGAGAGTGGAAAGTGAGAGAGGGGGTTTTCTGGGGTTTTTTGTGCCAGTGGAGCTAGGGTTTGCCAACTGGGGTAGTAAAAGATTACAATCCGTTTCGGCTATATAGGGCGGGCAGGGTCGGAATAAGTTCATATACTTTCTTGTTTTTTACAGTATCATATTTACTTTAGCTTGGTTAGAACGCAATTCGGATTGGGGATTTCACTTTGTATATCACATTCCCTTTTTTTTTTTTTTTGAAGTGCGATTTGTTTTGGGTTGTTTTATTCGAACCAGGATTCTTTCCTGAGCATTTCCCTAGGGATTCTAAAGATCCCGCAATCTTATCCGTTCAATTTATATCGTGTGGTCAGTTTTCGTTAGGTATTATTTATATTTGAATTTTAAAATTTAAATTTTAAATGATTTCTGACCGCACGATACACGATGAACGAATATGATTGCAGGATCCCTAGGGAATGCTCAAGAGAGAATCCTGGTTCGTTTTATTCGCCTCACGATTATTGAATGCACACCGTATACTAATTAATTATTCAATGGCTCATATAATTTAAATAGAGTAAATTGTAGCAATTGTCTATCAATTTTAACTCAATTAGAAAAATGGTCTCTTAACTCAAAGTCCATTATCATTGGTATCTCAACTCATCAAAACGTGCAGTTATTGTCATTTTTTCCAACTCCATTAAAACTTCCGTCAAAATGAGTCGCGTGTCATGGATGTGAAACTAAATAAAGGGGCAAATATGAAAAATCAAATAAGAAAAATTGTATTAATGGTCCTTAACTTTAATTCAACTAAAGAAATAGTCTTTCAACTTCAATCCAATTTGAGAAATAATCTCTCAATTTTAATCTAATTCTAGCAATGGTCATTCCAACGTAACTTATTTTGACAGAATTTTGACGGAGTTTATGAAAAGAACCATAGCTAACATTTTGATGAGGATGGACCAATGGTAATGAATTTTTAGTTAATAGACTATTGCTCAAATTTAATTAAAGTTGAAATATCATTGCTACAATTTATTCAATTTAATATGATATGACTATTTAAGCCTCATATTGTTTTGAAAAAGAAAAAAAAGACCTAGTAATTTATGAATACGTCCCTAATCAATGTCAATATGTATCCTAAATTATTTTCCTTAAGGTATCAAAAGCCATTCCAACCCTCACATCACGACATAGAATCATATGAGTGCAACTTACCTGTGCACCCCAATTATAATTCCATATCAACAGTTACTACAAATATTGCATAGAGGTATCTGATTCACCACAGTACTAACATCAAGTAATATATGATTCACCATAATATTGCATAAAGGTATCTGATTCGCCACAATATTAACATCAATGTGGAGCCAAAATAATCTCGAAGTTTTTTTAGGCAACATGTGAACTTTCAGTTTAAAAAGATAAAACTAACCTTATTAAATGGGCAGGCATCCTACGCGCAGCTCAGCATTATAGGATATGCAGGGAAAATTACTAATACACTCCCAATTGAAGACAAACTCTATCAAATAAGTAATCCCACTTATTTTTAAGTATGGAAAATTACCTTTATTTCCAAGATATTATTAACACAATATCTTGGAAAAGTCTGACCAGATTAACCCTAAACGGCCGGCCACCTCCTCTGTAAATACCTCATTTCTCCACACAAAAATGGTGTGTATTTCTATACACATAAAAACCATAAACACTCACTCTCTTCAGAGAGACTAATTGCTTTGGATTGCGAAGAACCGCTCAACCCTTTTTTTTTTTTATTTCACGAACAACAGTTGTACATTGGGAATGTGATTGTGTTAACTATGACCCTTATCTCCAACATTTTTATTACCATATGTTCCTAATCTCTGGCATATGCTGGCAGTTTTTTTCACTTCCACCTAGCAGTTTGTTGTTTGACACTGTAAATTTGTGAGTACAATGAGCAAAAAACCTAGGGTGAGCAATAGACGAGTGAAACAAGAAAGTCATAGTTTTCCTACTTCAAGTAGTATCCACTATCATTTTTAGACCTGGCTCAAATTTCTCATGATGCTTATGGCCACTATATAAATCTCATATATATTGCCTATCAGTGCTTTCTTTCTTGGTCAATTTTTTTTATCGTTTTATTGAGTTCGCTTATAATCGATCTTTTCTTTGCAGTGAGCTAGTTGGATGGTAATTAACTACCTAACTGGACAATTTCTTGCTATTACTAATCTTATCAATGTAAGCTCTTCGAATTTTGCTCTGATTTACATAATTGAATTCAGATAACATATTTTTCCTCCAATGATGCTTCTTTTTTTTTCCGATTTTTAAGGTATAAAGCTGATAACACATTTTGATCTTATTTGTCAGCTTTTATTTTTAATAATTTTAGAAAAACTTTAGTGAATGGCTAAGAGAAAGTGCCACTGGTATTTCAGTTTCGACATGTCCAGATTCTGCAACTAGTCTAGCAGCTTAATGAAATCATCTCAAATTACTATGGGCTGGTTTGGTATTATTGTGCTTTGAAAAAAAGCTGCTGTGAGAATAAGCTGCTGTGAGAATAAGTTGTTGTGCTGTGAGAATAAGCGGCTGTGAAATAAATCAGTAGAGTGTTTGGTAAACTTTTTTTGTAAAAGTGCTTTTGAAAAGAAAAAAAACAGTCTGATAGTGGGTCTTTTCATTAAAGGAGCATTGTAGCTCCGTGTGCTTTGAAAAAAAACCAGTTTTCCAAAGCTGCATATAGCAGCTTCAGCTTTTTCCTTTGATTTCAGCTTATTCTCACAGCAGCTTCCAAAATAAGCCATTTTTTTTCAGTTTGCCAAATACCTAAAACCCTCACAGCTTTTTTTCATGGATGCTTTATTTTTAAGCATCTCACTCCCAAACCACCCCTATATCACCGGAGTAGAAGCATGGACTTTCAACGTCTCTGTATGAAAACCTTGAAAGTTCACCAGGCTAATAAAATTCAGGAGTTCTCCAACAGAATGGGCTTCCACTTTTCATTGGCAAATCAAGAGGTAGATGATAAAAAGTGGCTCCGTGGGAATCATGATAAACATGTTTAATGAGTACATAGGGTTGTAAGTAGATAAGACAATTATTTTTTATTTTGTTCCTTATTGTAAATAGGATTTCAAGTAGATTCTCACATGTATATAAATAGTATTGCCTATTTTGTGTGTGTGTGTAACTTTTTACGTGTTCTATATGATTCGAAAACCTACAGCACGGGGGCCTTCCTTTATTATTAGCACTAGAGTTGTTGCCCGCACGTTGCCACGGGAATGTCAGATAGATTATAAAAAACATTGTGTTAATGGATGCCCACTAAAGCCTTAGAATTTTAAAACTGTATAATACAAAAAGGTTTTACAACACTAAAAATCTTGAACTTGTTGTAGCCTATTTTATCTGACAAAGGTGAGGGGGCCGGCTGCAAGAAGAAGAGAGAGTGAGAGAGATGTGTTTGTAGAATTGTAGGGGAATGTGTGTGTTATCCCTCATACATAGTGCCTTTTTTTATAGTAGTGAAGGGAGAGAAGATATTCCTTCATCCCCAAAGAATACAAGTTGTAATAGGAAAGGACAACTAGAATCAAATTTAATTTAGGATTTACACAATCACACTTAAACTAGAAAAGTTTACAACACTCCCCCTTGAGTGTATAAATACTCAAGGTTGATTTATCATCATGGAGAAGTTGAGAAAATCGACTTGTTGGCACTAATTCTAAGGAACAACACTTATTCTCAATAAGGTAGGAACTTGCATAAGTAAGTGAGTCTCACTAAAAAACCCTAAGGCTATGGCAAAAACCCAAGGAGGGACAAAATCCATAGTCTAAGGAAAAATATGTGAGAAATGCAAAGTCAAAACAAACGTCTACGGGACATCATCAGGGATATGACCAGCCCAAGACGGGTGCCTCGTTAAAACCTAGTGGAAAAAATGCTCATAATAGTAGTGAAAAAGAGTACATTAAGATCAAGCAAGTATTCTTCAGGATACTCCCCTGAGTTTGACACAATTCCAAAGAGAAATAGCAATGTTACAACTTAGAAAGTTTACGCATACCAATTCAATGAACAAGCTTCTAAACATCATCTTCGGCAGTGATTTAATGAAGAGGTCAGCTAGATTGTCTTATGAATGGATTTGCGTGACTTCAATCTTCTAATGCTCTTGTTGTTGATGTGAAAAGAAGAACTTCGGCGCAATGTGATTGGTGTTGTCTCCTTTGATATAACCCTTCTTGAGTTGTCTGATGCATGTTGCGTTGTCTTCAAAGATCGTCGTCGAGACATCAACGGCGGGGTGAAGATCGAATATGGTCCACTACTGCTCTTAACCAAAAGCATTCCCAAATTGCTTCATGTAAGGCGAGAATTTTAGCATGGTTAGACGAATTGGCAATTACGGTATGTTTAGTTGATCTCCAAGAGATTGCAATGCCTCCAATGGTAAAGACATAACCCGTTTGAGAATGCGCCTTGTGCGGATCAAATAAGTATCCTAAGTTGGCATAACCAACAAGACGAGAATTAACTCGAGAAGCAGAGGATGCGACATCATTTTAGGATTCATAGGGATAGAGCAAGCCCCAATCTGTAGTACCCTTAAGGTAACGAAAGATGTCTTTCATGCCAGTCCCGTGTCTGCGTGTAGGTGCATTACTGAATCTTGCCAAAAGATTAACAGCGAAGGAGATGTCGGGTCTAGTGCATTGAGCTAAGTACAATAAAGCGCCTATCGCACTTAGATAAGGAACTTTGGGCTCCAAAATCTCTTCATCATCCTCCTTTGGACAGAAAGGATCTCGTTTTACATCTAGCGATCGAACGACCATAAGAGTACTTAAAGGCTTCACTTTATCCGCATTAAAGCAATGCAACACCTTCTGGGTGTAATTCAATTGATGTACTAGGATTCCATCCGAACAATGTTGTATCTCGAAACCGAGATAGTATTGAGTCTTACCTAGATCTTTCATCTCAAATTTCGACTTCAGGTGCGCGGTAGTTCTCGCAAGCTCTTCAGGAGTTCCGATAAGATTCATGTCATCGACATATACTCCAACAATCACAAATCTAGAATGTAACTTCTTAATGAACACATAAGGGTATAGTTCGATATCCCTGACTAGTCAAATACTCACTCAGACAGTTATACCATATTTTTCCGAATTGTTTCAAACCGTAGAGTGAACACCTCAGTCGGATCGAGAGCCTGTTCCAGGGTTTGGAAATATTTGAACCAGTCATTGTAAGTCCTTCGAGAACTTTCATGTAATTTCCGTATCAAGATCCCCATAAAGATACGTGATTATTACGTCCATCAACTACATACTCAGTTTTTAGAAAACTACCAAACTTATAAGGTAGCGAAAAGTAATCACATTCATAACGGATGAATAAGTTTCGTCATAGTCAATCCTAGGGCGTTGTGAGAAGCCTTGTGCAAGATGAACTTTGTAACACACAATTTCGTTCCTCTCATTACGCTTCCTAACAAAAACCCACTTTTAGGAAACGGGCTTCACATATGGAGGAGTAGGAGCTACAAGTCTAAACACCTTATGTTTCGCAAGCGAATCGAGTTCGACTTGGATTGCTTGTTTCCAGTTTGACCAATCAGTTTTACGTACACATTCATCAACAAAACGCGGTTCAATGTCATCACTCAACATGATCTCAGTAGCTACTGCAAATGCTAATGCATCGTCGACAATCATCTTATTTCTACGCCATACATCATCTAAGCTAGCATAATAGACCTAAATCTCATGATTCTCAGGAGGAGGATTCGTCTCTTCAAGGACACTTCCATAATCTAGAATTTCCTCATGAGTTGGATAGAATGAGTAAGCGATAGTCGGATTCACGGTAGGCTCTTCAGGACCTTATGCTGTGGATTTCCTGTCCCAGGGGTGTGAATCCTTTGAACCAAGGGGTCTGCCATGCTTTTGTGTAGGGCTAGATGATTGGCTAGCTGCTAATGTACATGGATCACCAAGATTGGCGTCCCGGGCTTCCAGGAGGGAAATTTATCATACATTTGGTACATTCATCTTTGCAGGCGTATTCGCAACTAGAATATGTGATCTTGTCATGCACGCTAAATCGGTGAAAGCATCTGGTATGCGCTAAGCTATGCTCTGAAGATCTAATATCCGTTGCAATTCAGTTTCAAACTAAGCGGTGCAGGGATCTAAATGAGACAAAACGGGGGTCGTCCACAATAATTTGCATCGTTCTTCAGGAACGTTGACGTTCTTATCTCCCCTTAACGACAGGAAGACTGTTTCATAGAAGTGACAATTCACAAAATGAGTGGTAAACTGATCGCCTGTCAAAGGTTCTAAGTAACGAATAATCGAAAGAGAATCATATCCAACATAGGTTCCCATCATTCGCTAAAGCCCCATTTTTTTACATAAAGGCGGCGAGATCGGTACATATACCGCACAACAAAAAATGTGCATATGCGATATGTCAGGTTCATATCTGGTAACCAACTGAAGGGCAATAAATAGTTGTGTCACAACAGGCCTCAAGCGGACCAACTTTGCTGTGTGCAATATTGCATGGCCCCAAGCAGCGATCGGGAGCTTGATACGTATAACCAACGATCGAACAATCATTTGTAAGCGCTTAATGAACATGTCGTTCTGGGTGTGAACATGAGGTACCGGATGTTCAACTTCAACCCCAACCGACATGCAATAGTCATCAAAAGTTTTAGATGTGAATTCTCCAGCATTATCCAATCGAATAGATTTGATCGGATAATCAGGGTGGTGAGCCTTGAGCTTGATAACCTGAGCCAATAGTTTAGAGAATGCAACGTTTCTTGTGGACAACAAGCACACGTGTGACCAATGTGTGGAAGCGTCAACCAAAACCATAAAGTATCAAATGGTCTGCATAGAGGGTGAATTGGTCCACAAATGTCCCCCTAAATTTGTTGTAGACAAATGGGAGGATTCAAACGAATCTTATCATAAGAAGGCTTAGTAATAAGTTTTCCCATGGAACATGTTTGACATGCGATTCCTTGGATCGAGCCTAAACTTTGGGTTAGTGGATGCCCGTGTAATGATTTGAGGATTCGGCACATCGTTATTCGTCCAGGATGTCCCAAACGACCATGCCAAAGTGTTATTTCATGCGTGGTCCCAGTAGTAGGGCCGGCCATATAATGGCATTCTATGGGGCTTATGATCGTAGTATACAGACCACTTGGGATACACTCCATTTTCTCTAGAATATGCTTCTGGCCATATTCGTAGAAAGTTATGCACAGAAATTCAACTCCGTTTTCTACGTGGGTTTCAGCGTGGTAATTGTTATCTCTAATGTCCTTAAAACTTAACAATGTTCTTCCGGAACGTGGAGAATAGAGTGCCTCAGCAATGGTCAAGATTGTACCATTGGACAACATTATACGTGCCTTACCGTATCCTTCTATCAGGTTGGATGGGTGTAAGAGGGTTGTCAGATGTGCATTCTTAGGTATGAAGTTAGTGAAATAGATGCGTTCACTCAAAATTGTGCGCGTGGTTGCACTATCTGCCAGATAACTAACTTCCCCACTAGTCATACCTAGAATGAAAAATTAATTTGAATCGGTCAAATGCATAAAAGTTCTAAAAACGAATATCAGTTCAAAATAATTTCATTTATTCAAGGATGGTAATTAATGAAAACTTAATATCCAAAAACAAATCACCAACAAATAATCCAAACATAAAGGAAAATTGTTCAAAAATCAACCAAAAAACAAAAGAGGGGTTCAGCCATTAGGTGGAATTCGGCCCCATTATTCAATTTTAACTAACTAAAACTGTTTATGTCTAAGATTCTAATCTTCCATAGGGGTGGTATCCTCTTGAAAGTCAGAAACGTCCATTTTTGTAGTCTCTGGTTCGTCCACTTGCACGAAGTTTGATTTAAACTTCTTACAACAAGAATGATATTCATATACAACCTTCTTGGGAGCTTGGAAAACACGGGACCAATGGTCCTTTGAACCAGCGATAGCACATGTCCGCATCCATGGTTTCATGTGTTTTGCCCTTATTCTTGAAGTTCAGGGCCTTGGGAGGGAGGTGTGAGCGCTTATGGGCTTTGTTTCCTCTTTTGGATGGGCCTTGACTCTGTTGACCTTGGTGGGATGGCTTCTAGCCGCCCCTATCACACCTCTTTTGGTGCTTTGGGGGTTGATTTGTGTTATAATGTGCTTCAGGCACAGCAATCATCCCAGTAGGTTAAGCTTGATGATTCTTCATCAATAGCTAGTTCTGCTTTTCAGCGATAAGTAAAATAAAGATTAAATCCAAGAACTTAGTGAACTTTTAAGCTTTATATTGTTGTTGGATGACAATATTAGAAGTAGAGAAGGTCGAATAGGTCTTCTCCAGGAAATCATCTTTCGTCAAACTTTCGTTACAAAACTTGAGAAGTGATCGGATTCGACAAACTTCAGAATTATATTCATTCACAAACTTAAAGTCTTGGAAGCGCAAATGTTGCTAGTCATGTCTTGCTCCAGGCAAGAATATGTCCTTTTGATGATCAAAACGATCAGCCAAAGCGACCCATAGTGCACGTGGATCCTCCTCAACAAGATATTCAAATTGTAAGGCATCATGAATATGTCTTTGGATGAAAATCATAGCAGTGGCTTTTTTAGCTTCGCCAACAGGGTTGTCCATCTTTTCTTCAATGGCAGGACATAAGTTCTTTGCAGTGAGGTGGAGCTTCACATCTTTGACCCACTTGAGGTAGTTCCTTCCAGAGACCTCCAAAACGGTGAAGTCAAGTTTGTTCAAATTCGACATGTTTCTATCACAAAATAGATAGACAAGATGTGGTTAGTGTAATGGAGAAAAAAAATCAATCCATTCACGTAGGAGTAGAACATACAGATTCTAATAAACATGTATTGGTTTAATTTTGCATGAAAAAACTTCAGGTTTTCATGGGTGATGTTTTTAAATAAAAACTTCTGGTTTTCAAACAAGGCACGTTTTTAAGAAACTTTAAGTTTCAAAATAATTATGAACTTCATGTTCATATATTCCTGCAGGCAAACACAAATATATACACAAAAATATGCAAATAGAACTTCAGGTCTACGATTGTAATTAAATTAATTATTTGGACTTCGGGCCAAATTTAAAGTGTGGGTGAAAAAATATAAAACCCAATTTGTTTAAAAATATTAAACAATCGAAGCTCAGGGCCCAAAAAAAATAGGCCAAAGCCCACGGGTGGGCTGAGCAAATTTTGGTCTATGTGGCCTAAGCCCAAAAATTGGGTTGGGGTTTCTCGGGTCTAGGCTTCAGGCCCACGAGGAGGAGATGGACAAAACGGACCGCAACAAGAAAACCCCAAAAAAAATCCACACAGCCCATTGTAGGCGGGCCCAAGAATTTGGTTTTTTTTTTTTACGGGCTGATTAGGCCTTCATATGAATAGTGGGCTGCAGGCCCAATATAGTAGATCGACTATACAAAAGGAGCCGGGCCAAAAAAAAAGATGGCCCAAACGGGGGCCAGATCTTGTGTAACGCGATACGAGGGAACACAGATGCGCCAACAGAGCTGGGATACGATGCGGCACACAACGTTGGGACACCATGACCCCTTGGGCCGGTGTTGGGTTGAGACATGTATTAGGCTGCATCATGCAAGCCCATTTTAAAAAAAAAATTCTCTTTTTTTTTCTGCGGGCCGAGAAAGGTCAGCCCAAAGATTTGGGGCTTAAGGTTTCAACCAAGAACACCCCAGCCGGAGCTGGGTGCAGTCACCAAGGATGAATGCCAGTGCCACCACTACAGGCGACCGTATTCTGGGAAAAACTTCTCGGTGCAAGGTTAGAGGTTCGATGACGAGCAAGTTTTGGGGGATGGAGGGAATACCTCGCCATCGAGGGGAAAAAAACCTAAGAAATTGAAACCGGAATTTCAACCAAATTCAATGAAATTTCTTTAGGAATTTCAATGCTATCAAATCAAAATTATGACACCATGTTGGATTTGGTCAGAAAATTGCATGGCAAAGCCGTGGTCTCACTACAGGCGATGTGGATTTTCTAGGTTTGGACGCCATGGGCGTAGGTTTCAAAAGAGCTTTGATGCTCCATTCTTGCTTGGGGTCACGAGTTTGAAGAACCCAGGTGGGGATTTTAATTTTTTATTTATTTTTCAATTCAATTCATAAATAATTCAATTTGATGCATATGCAATTCAATATTTTAATGCACGTACATATATTTGATGCAATTCATGGCAAATATCAAATTCACATAATTCAACAATTATGAATATAATGCATACACAATTTATGTAGAATCTAAAATTCGAAAAAACATAAAGTTTGGTCATGCATTATGGTGAATGTTCATGCTATCAAGTCTGCAAAAATATCGAGATAAAAACCATTGTTTTGAAAGAACCTAATTGCATGATGATATGGATGAACTGGTTTGATGTAGAAAAATTCTTCAATGTTAGATTCCTAAGCGCAGCGTTAGGAGCGTGCTAATAACATGTTGTAGCCTATTTTATTTGACAAAGGTGAGGGGCCGGCGACAAGGAGAAGAGAGAGTGAGGGAGATGTGTTTGTAGAATTGTAGGGGAATGTGTGTGTTTTCCCTCCTACATAGTGCCTTTATTTATAGTAGTAAAAGGAGAAAATATATTCCTTCATCCTCAAGGAATATAAGTTGTAATAGAAAAGGATAATTAGAATAAAATATAATCTAGGATTTACATAATCACACTTAAACTAGGAAAGCTTACAACATAACTCTCGCATTTTGTTCCAAAATTATATGCGCACTCTAAAGAATCACCAAAGTTCTGCATTCGTTGCAACCCCCAAGGTAGGCCACCCATCCTAGCGAATACCAACACCCTAATAAACATGGTATTAAAATATTAGTCTCATCTATGATATATTTGTTAGTATTGATAGAGAGATTAAAAAAGACCTCTCTCAATGTTATTGTGTCATAGTAATAATTTATATTACTTCTTTTATTGTAACCAAACCTATACTAGTTTGCAATATTCAAACAATTTTAAACATTTTTAATTAGAACACGGGCAAACGAAAATATAAGTTAATGCAAAATCTTTAGCACATCAACTTGCAAAAGATTTGCAATATACTAAGATCTATCACAAACAAAACAACATCAAAACCAAAACTACTAACTCCCCAAAAAATCAAAACTACATATAAGAAAAAGGAAATCAAACTTCATAAACTTAAATTAGGGAAAAGAGTTGGAGAAGCAACAACTAACATTATTTTCCAAAGCTTTTCAAGGTTGGCAATATAATGCATATGCTTCCCGGGAGCTTCAACATGAAAGCTTCATAAATTGATGAAATGGATTGGAGCAAAAGTAATTTGAATGCCTTCTTCTTCGTTCTAACAACCAAAAAAAAAAAAAAATTAAGATTATATATTACAAACTGATGTACACATACAAAAGAACAAAAATTAGACATTTACAATAAATGGACTAATTTCATGAAAAAGCATAGATTTGAAGTATTTTTCTTCGATTTCGTTGAGAAATATTACGAGTCTGAAAAGAAGTTAGAAGTCATCACCAAAGAAAATTGGGTTAAAGAAGACAAAATCATAGTCTCTTCTAGTCACCCTCCACAAGAAACAATTTTAATTACAACTGCAAACACACAAGTACTAGCCACTCCTTTCAAACTTCCATAAGAAGATGCAGGAGTCAAACCAGTCATCGAACAAAACAATTTCACAAACCAAAGTCTACACACCATAGGAAAACAATTAGACAAAATAGAAACCAAAATAGATAGACTTTCTCAACCAAAACCAACAATTGGGGGAAAACCCTTAGTCAACTTCCCAGATTCTTCCTCTAACACAATAGCTTTAAAAACAATTTCCACAAGTCAAAAAATAGATCAAATGTTACAAGAATTAAAACAAAAAAAAAACAGTTAATGTTTTACAACATCCAAATGAATCTCAACCAGAAACAACTTCTGCAATATGGGATTCAAAAGACGAGAGTGAAACAAATTCCATCAGAAAAGTAGAAGAAGCTTTTCAAAATCTTGAACTAAAATGAATCACAAATAAACGAGTCAATCCAACAACTATTACCAAAAATTGGTACCCAAGACCAACACCTCCAGATATTCAATTTGAAGAAAGAAACATCCAAAATCAATTCTCAATCTTAGCTGATAAACTTTATGAAATGAATATAGATGGATTATCATAACAAGAACTTTTGAATAAATTACAACACATCTCCATGGTTGCTAATAGTTATATTACCAATCATAACCTCAGTCAAACACAAGTTGTCAACCTTTTGGTTACTAGATTTACAGGAATGCTCCATTCCTGGTGGGAAAAACAGCTCACTAAACAATCAAGAAATGAAATTAAAAATGCAGTCAAAAGAGACGAAGATGGAACACCCATCTTTAATGAGCATATAGGACGAGGAATCCAAGATGCAGTCAACACATTACTTTTCACCATTATAGAACATTTCATAGGGACACCCAATAAAATCACCTCCATAATTCATGACCAACTTAGTAACTTAAGATGTCCAAGCCTAAGTGATTTTAGATGGTACAAAGATGTTTTCATGTCTAGAGTCATGCTTAGAGAGGATAGTAATCAACCATTTTGGAAAGAAAAATTCATTAACGGATTACCAAATTTAATTGCCCATAAAATTAAAAATGTTTTAGTTAATGAAGAAGGTATCATACCATACCCTTACTTATGGAAATATTATTAATATTATCCAAAAAGAATGATTGAAAATGTGTATTGATATGAAAATTACTAAACAAGTCAATAGCCAAATACGAATTAGGAACATTTTGTGAACAATACAGATTACCTCTTATTGCTCCATCCAACAAAAGGAAAAAATCAGAAGCTTACAATAGGTGCCCAAATAGGTACTCAAGTAGGAGACATCCCAAATATAACAAATTTAAAAATAAGAATTTTGAAACAAATAAATTTTACAAGAAACCTAGGTCCAGTAAGTGGAAGAGGAAACCCTCATGAAAATTCCACTCCAAAAACCAAGAACAAAAAGGAAATTGCTACAAGTGGGCAATTCAGTCATTATGCAAATAAATGTAGAGTCAGGAAAACAATTAATCAGTTTAAAATCTCTAAGGAAGAGAAAACCCAGTTGATCCAAGTCTTAGAATTAAGAGACACAGACCATAATCAATCCAAAGATGATTTAAGTTCTAATTCGTCTTCTTCCAATAATTCCTCAAGTAGTCTTTCATCCCCCGACATTAAAATAGGATGCATCAAAGTCGTATTATGTTGGAGAGGTTTGTTCTCCTTGGTTCTGAGTGTTAGGCTGGTATCGTAGGTGAGTTACCAGAGAGGTTGTTTCTAACGATTTTAATTTTATGTTGATCAAATCATTAATTAATTCTTGCTAGGTAACTGCTGAGCTAGTTTCTACTGCTTTTAATTTTCTATTGACTAGGGAGTTGATTAAATCTTGATCTCGACCCACCATATCGGCCGATGTGGATCCAGAAAAAGAATTCTTACTTGGTTCTAAAGATTTATGTGACTACGCTAACTCGTGTAAGTGGACACTAAATTTTCTGGTTGGACGGTCAAAGTTGTTTTTAATTGTTCCGTAAAAATATTGTTCTATGTTGTCTAGGTTGACTAAACTATTTTGGATACTAACTGGTTTGCTTTCATTGATCAAGCACCAATCTGAAGGTAGATTGATATCTGACCACCTAATGGTTCTGGGTATTTTAATGTTGGCATTTTCTTGATTGGTTTGTATCAAGAGTGTGTGGTCTCGAGGACTTTTAACTAAGACTTGGAAATTCATATTTGTTCCTGTGACTTTGTAGTAAACTTTGAAAATTAAAGCTAATGGTTGGACTCCTTCAAGGACTTGGTACCCTGAAGTTTTTATGTTTAATGTGTGTGATTTCAGCATGTAGGGGTCTGAAAGACTTATTGTGAGATCTGGGAAGCAATCAAAATGAATTGGTCCATTGTAAAGACTTGACTCAATCAGTTCAAGAATATTATCACTGAAGTCAGTGAATCTTGCATCTCGGAGACATAACAAAATAGAGATATTGAGGTCTCTTCTTGTTAAGGGCTTGACTGCTATTTGGACTAGACCTATGTGAATGTAATTGTAATCATCTTTTCTATGAGTTCTGATTTGTTATGGTGTGAACAATTGACAAGTTTCATGTTCTTTACTAAGAGCATAAGCTTTTTCAACTGTTTTGACGTGGTGTTCACTTCTAAAAGAGGCTACTGACCATTTGTTTTTGTAAATGTTTTTACTAGAAACCTTGGGGATATTCCAATCTCCAAAGTTGACACTGTCATCCATTTGAAATTCTAATTTTTGTTCTTCATTTACTATGTTTGGAATTCTACATAAACTGGTTCTGGAGCTAGTGCTGGCAATTGAATTAGATCTAAATAATCTACTCATATTGTTCAAAATGCACGTTTTCAATATGCAGAAAATCTTACTGGCTATTACCTTCCTCACGTATTTGCTAAACTCCCTCTTTGCTCATGCGATCCGCTCATGCCAATCCTATGGACTTATTGTTTGGAACACGCCCGCTTGGGTTGAGAGTAAACAATCCTACTTAGAAGGTTAACAAATAAGATAAACTGTAAATGAAAACTGAATAATGAACAAATGTAGTGATTAAAAAGATGATAACTCAATTACCACTCACTTGGCTCTGATACCAAATGAGGCGGAACTAATGATAATAATGATGAGGACAATTATACCAAGGGCAATGATGATTAGGGTTGAATGAACTGTTAAATGAATTGTTAATTAAATTATGTGAAACTTGATGTGAGAATAACCAGGATTAAAACTGCCATGAAACCAACTGTTATAAACAAATAGAAATAATTGAACAAATGATTGATTGGTGTTTACCTTGAACTTGAGGTATTCGATGAATTGACTATAAGTAAGAATTTTATGCCATTCAAAATCAGTTGTTATGAATGTGAGGATAACCAGGATTAAAAATGCTATGAAACCAACTGTTATAAACAAATAGAAATAGTTGAACAAATGATTGATTGGTGTTTACCTTGAACTTGAGGTATTCGATGAATTGACTATAAGTAAGAATTTTATGCCATTCAAAATCAGTTGTTATGAAAATATTCTTCATAATGAAAATAATGAATTCAAAGTAATGATGCAAATATAATTTAAAATTAAGTTTTATTGCAAAACTTACACTGGAACTTACACTTTATTTACTGACAATTAAGTCAGCAAATAAGAAAATGACTGATGAAAAGGATATTAGTGCACGCAGACATCCTTGACATTCTAAAATGAAAAGTGTTTACAATTTTTTGGGTACAGTGTGAACTCAAAGAAACCAGCATAACCCCAAGGACGCAAATTACCCAGATTGGGTTTTACATTATTCCAAAGTTCATATAGGGAACCGTCTTTGAAGGCACACTGTTAAGTATATACATCACAATCAATAATGCATCACCCCAGAAAGATATGGGGAGATTTTTCTGCGCCATCATAGACCTGACCATGTCTAATAAAGTTCTATTTCTCCTTTCAGTAACACCATTTTGTTATGGATTGTAAGGAACATAAAGTTGTCTGCGTATCCCCTTACTTTCACAAAAAACCTTGAATTGGTTAAACAAATACTTGCCTCCACAATCAGTGCGAAGAGCTTTTACAGTCTTCCCTTTTTGATTCTCAACCTCAGCTACGAAGCATTTGAAACAATCTAAAACTTCATAGCGATGAGAGATCAAGTATACATAAACCTATCGCGTGTAATCATTAATCAAAGTCAGAAAATAAGAGGCGCCATGGTAGGCCTTCACACTCATTGGTCCACAGATGTCAGAGTGGATTAACTCTAACGGTTGAGTAGCTCAAACAGCCTTTCCAAAAGGTTTTCTAACTGCTTTGCTAGCTAAACAAGGCTCACATACAGACATATTGGCATTAGTGAGTGACCCCAACATGCATTTTCTAACTAACCTTGTGATTCTATCTTGCCCTATATGCCCTAGTCTAGCATGCCATGTTTCAGAATTAACATGTTTAATAACAGTTACTAAAAAATTAGAAGAACAAGAATCAATCAAATCCAAGCAAACAAAATCGTTCTTTATTGAACCATATCCAATTTCAACTTGATCCAAATAGATCACAAGTCTAGACAGGCTTAAGTAAAAACAATATCCTTCATATAAAAGTGCAATAACTGAAAGTAAATTAAATTGCATTCCAGGGGCGTGCAAGACATCATGCAGAAGTAGTTGACACCCTTTGCTTAGTTGAAGTCGATACGAACCAACTCCCAAAGCTTATGTACAACTTCCTTCACCCACGTACACCCAATGTGACTTTATTGGAAAGCGTTGATAATTTTCGAACCCCTTTTTATCTCGCGTCACATGCTTGGTTGCTCCTATGTCTACAATCCAATTATCCTACATGTGAGCAACATGTATATGCGAACATACATAAACAATGACAAATTTAGGGTTAGGGATTACCTTTCAATTCGACTAAGTGCAATTACGAGTGAAGCGTCCCTTCTTTTTAAAGTTAAAGCATGTTGACTTGGATTTGTCTTTCTTGCCACGTTTACCTCTGTGGGCCTTGATCTTATTAGAATTAGGAGCAAGCTTTGCATCCTTTTTCTCAGACTTGGTTTTACCCTTTCCTTTGAATTGGTTACCCTTTTTGGATCCACCTTGGGTCAAAAGGGCAATACTCTAGGTCGCCACTTGGCGTTCACCTTCCAGTTCAACATGACGCGAGATGTCATGAAAGTTTTTAATCTGATCATATTGCATCATGATCTATTTAAGGGCATCCCATGAGTCTAGGAGAGACCTAATCATAGCTTGGACTTGTTCATCGGTGAGGATACTCCCAGCAGCTTTCAAATCTCATATCATGCTGGAATCTTCCTAAGATGTTCAGATACAGAGTGCTTATGATCTATCCTATAAACCTCAAACTTCAACACTAGACTTCTCAACCTAGTAGTTGAGGTTCCTCCAAAAGAAAATTTCAGCTGGTCCCACATCTCCTTGGCCATCGAGTACCCTTCATACTCACTAATAAGATTAGCATGCATGCTGCTTAACATAGTAAAGCGTGCACTTCAA
Organism: Malus domestica; assembly: GCF_042453785.1. Classification (NCBI taxonomy): domain Eukaryota; kingdom Viridiplantae; phylum Streptophyta; class Magnoliopsida; order Rosales; family Rosaceae; genus Malus; species Malus domestica. Next base: position 26,352,257 of record NC_091673.1, read on the forward strand.
TCTTTCTTGAACCAAGATTCATAAGACCTTACTCTAGCCGTATGCTAAGCCGCGATGGTTCCCCCTCTCTCAAGATCAGGCTCATCCATCGAAGCCTCCAAAGGTTCCAAGAGCTCTTGTTCATTGAGAAGATATTGGATCTTCCTATGCTTTTCTCCTTTGGTCAAATCAGCAACAACATTTTTGGCAGCCATTTCTTTCTACAAAGGTGAAATAATTTTGACATTATTAATTACACATCTTACATTTATTTATTTCAAAAACTCATTATAAAATATTTCACTTTTTCTCCTAGGTTGAAATTGAAAAATCCGCTAAATCGCTCGTAATTACCATTCAATTCTAAGAGTCAAGATAATATATTCTCATTATTTTCGAAATAAATCTATTTTAAACATTATTATGTTTTATGCTTATCCGTTTTTCATGCAACATCCAATTGAGTGCACACAAATTAAGGTTTTTTTAGACAATGGGCTCGACATGTGGGCCTCCATAAGTGCGGCCAGGTCAAATCTGGGAGGGTTGGCAGTGCGAAGCTTTTAAGAAATGAACCTCTTTGACACCCAAAGTCTCCTTAAAGATTTTTCCTAAACACCACATCAAATAAGAGGTGACCATTATTGAACCCCAGTCTAATGTCATTATTTTTTACTAATTAGGTAATCCTTTTTTTTTTTTTTAAATATTCTCCTAAAGAATATTCTTTTCTAATTTAAAATGCTCAATCAACATGAGCAAATTTGTTTGACATTATCTCTTTTTGATTTTCCTAAAATCTTGGCATGTGTTGGATATTTTTTTAAAGGTTAATTAAGAACGTTTCTTTAATTTTAATAAATTAAAAACGTCTCTAATACCAAACCTAAATATACACCTACATAGGTCAGTGAACCACAATGATTCACTCGCCAGCCGTGTCCCAAAAACACGGCCCATGTGCTACCCAAAGCAGCATAATTAATTAATTAATTTTTATCTTTTTAATAATTAATTTAATATTGCGCAAACCCACTCGCCATGGGTGGCGCGTGATACACACGCGCCACCTTCTGGCAATTCGATGCAGTTTTTTTGACCTCTGTTGGATTGAACTCCCTGAGATGAATTCATGGCAAAAATGAAAATTTTAAAGACAAGCATTCATGGCATATTGATATATATATATATATATATATATATATATATCTCATGCTTTCATGCGAGGAGTGTGAGTGGATCTAATACCACTGTTGGAAGACTATAAATAAATTCAAAAGGACGTGTGTACCTTTTATGCGGAAGCTTGAATCTCAACACGCTCCTACAAACACGAACAACTGCTCTGAACCTTATGTCGAGTTGCCCCTTGGTTTTCGCCTCCCAAGACCTAAAGCCGAAAGTGATAGCTCTAAAGACCTAACTAGAATATTTGAACTATAGAAAAGCTTGTGTTTCTTATATCTTTCTCTCTTCCCCAAACCCTCATTATATAGTGGTTGGGAAGAGTGTACAAAGACTGAAAAACCCAAGAAAATCCCAAGTATATTATAATATGAATATCTCTTGATTTTCATCTAATTATCGCATAGATAATTAGGAGTTAATATCCTCATGTGGCTGGAATATCCTTTGATATTTATTTATCCCATAAGATAAATCCTACAGGAGGAGAGTGGAATTATTTGCAACACATGAGAAAGAGAAGTATGAAGCTGATTCCGTGACAGAATGTGTTGAAAAAGAGTCGATATAACTGGTTGTGTCGCTGACGACTGACTGTTCGTAATCATAGGCTTTTTGGTCGTCACTTTTTGAGCCTGAAGCGTATATACAAGTAGCGTTGTCCTCTTAGAAACATAAAGGGGAGAATCTCTACAAATTAAGGTGCATGCGCTCGGGTGAGCAAGTGCTTAGTCAAGTGATGTATTCTAGGCAACCTACTCTCTACCTATGTCAGGGAAGTCTAGCCTATCATGTTTACTAAGGGAAGTCTACCCTAGCGATGACCGAGGATTTGAACTCCACTACGAGAATAAGCAAGTACAAAGACATGCATACAGTAATCCATGAAAATATAAGGAGTAAAGGGAAAGAAATTTACCTAAAGAGAAGACAGTGAGGATGTAAAATTGCAAAGAGGTGGTTTCAGGAAACCAGAAGAATTGCTAAGGAAAATTGGTAAAGTTTTAGTAGAGAATGTGAGATAAGGGGAATAATTTGTGACAGGGGAGGTTTACATAGCCTCGTGCGTGTGATTTCAATCGTTGATAATGGGGCGTCTGAGTCACAAGATTGCGGAACGTGGCATCCCATTTGCTTTGCTTTGAGAGCTAAGGGGACGTGAAGTGACATCACGGTGCATGTGGCCACGCCTGTCTACTATGCTTTCAATATGCAGACGCCTCGATTACTCCGCCAGTTTGTCGTTGGCACATTTATTGAGCACCTAAATGTTGGAAATGTGCCCTAAAACCAATCATGTGATGATGCTTTACGGACATTTCACATGTTAAACTAATCTAGTTTAATATAAAGGGCAAAGATTATTGTTTGAGCCGTCTCATATAAATGTTATATGCTTAAACGATAAAGTCCAAGGAATATGTGATTGGGAGAATGTAATCTAATGAAGTTAGATTCATGAGACCATTCTTTCGTAGACACATCATAAATGTTCCTGATCATAGGATTGCCAATTGGGCATTGACAGTCCGTCAAGATCGGTACGTGCTATGTCTTCTCTCAGGGAGAGTGACTAGTCTCGAGTCATTGGTGTGTGTGACATCAAGACAAGTACGTAGGTGCTCAGTAGAGAATGAGTTCATTGAACGTGATCGACGAAGAGTTCTCATATTCATGTCATATGAGAACTCATGGTTGGGATAATGCAAATTAGTCTTTTGACCTGAGGCATCATAGTTGTCTTGTGGTTAAGTCCTTGATCTTTGATTATGTCAAAGTCACCCCATCGGGGTGTCCACGGCATCATTGGGATTAAGCCACTTAGTCATGGAGACAAGTGAATGTGCAACAAGGGATCTCTAACCTTCAAATGGTTTGAGGGAGAATACTCTATGATATGATTTAGAATCTCTGGCCAGAGTATGAATGAGATTTAGAAAAGTCGTTCTAAATCACATTCAAAGAAATCATATAAGCACACGAATCACATTGGATAGTAGACATGAACATATAAACTATCAAACCAAACAATGTGGTCAAGAGTATTAGATTAGAGAAAGACCGTATTGCATTTGTAATCCCAAACTGAATAGGTTCTCTACCTCTTCTGATTAGCTTGGGTAACCATGATATGCTGCAAGGTGTCACTCATGGTTTGTGGAAGCCCTAAACGTGTATAATCACTAAAGGGAGAATTGAAAGTAAGTTTCAATTCACAATCGATTTGAAATGGTTCTAATCGCCCACTGCCTCGCTAAAAGGAACCTAATGGATCGCACACCATAAGAGGTGGAGATTGGAGATTAAACGGAGATGAGTAAGAATGATTAAATGGTTTAATCATTTATTTATGGCAAGGATTAATTAATATGTTAATTAATCAAACGAATAAGTTCGTTAAAAGACCTCGGGATAGTTTTGGACGTTTAGGCCCAATGGGCTTCGAACGTCAAGCCCATTGACTTAGGTTGTATGACAACTTAATGAATAAAGATTCACAAGGGCATAATAGCCCAATAATATCCCAATGGCCGGCCATGATGTTTAGGGTAGTGAACTTGGACTTATTTACAAGTTTGCCACTCAAATGAATAAAGGTATAAATATGACTTTATAGCCTAAAATTCATAAGGGTTTGTTTTGGAGAAAATTGGTGAGAACTTGTCTCTCCATTTCTCTCTAAAGAGGCCGGCCACCTTGGGGGGTGCATCTTGCAATCCCACTACTCCAAGGTCACTCATTTCTTCTCCAATCTCTCATTGGTGAAGAGACTTAGAGGTTCCCTATTTTGGGAACTTGGAGAAACCTATTCATCCATCCAAATCCATAGATTTAAGATGCAAGGAATGAAGGCCCTCTCTTTGGGTGATTAGCCTTTGCTTATGCAAGGAGGAATCTACAAAGGTACAATTTCAACTCACTTAGTTTTGAGTTGATTAATGGTTCACCAATCTACTAGGCTTTGAATTTCTTGGTTAATGTTTTGTTTTTAAGTGCATGCTAGCATGATTCCGCCTTTAATTGTTAATTGCATGCTTATTGATGTTGCTTAAATGAACATGTTTTCACAAAATATTCCTTCACTAAATGTCTCTCGCCTTTGCTCTGCCAAAGGCACAGATGAGATAAAACCGAGCGCCTAATGGAACGGTGGGACAAGAACACCCAAAACACTTTTTCCAACCGAGCACTATTTGGAGTGCCGACCTGGTATTGCAATTCCATGCCCAAGAAAGGACCCTTGACAAAGGAGTTGCGGGACTTATTAATGATGGGCATTTAGGGTTTAGGAAAAGCTGCTCCCGAGCACTAAAGTCGATAGCCTACGGGCTTAGTTTGACTAGGTTATATAAAGTGCTTTCTAACCACCAAAGGCCCGTGGGAAACTGACAATATTGTAGCACAAGTGTTTAGGAGCAAGTCTACTCAAACGTCAATCAGGCTATATGGTGATTCATAGTCAAAAGCAAAGGCCTAAGATGGGACTAAAGGTGATCGAAACAACACTCAAAGAATCGAGGTTGGATAACTAAAGCAGAACGGGACATTCAGCATGCAAAACTCTAAAAAGGAGTGCAATATCGACTGGGCATATGTCAATTCACTAAATAATGTCTAGCTAATGGGTAAAAAGGTGTTAACATACTAGTCTACATAAGTTGCGCATTAAATGCTAGGTAAGTGAAAGGGGATGAGCGCAAGGCCTCTGGGTCCAATGAGGGCCTATATAATGGGGTGGGAACCTCTTGTAAGGCCATCTCCAACCGATGGTTGGTCAGAGGGCTCGTTTTAGCCTTTTGGCCCTCCAAGATCCTCCAAGATATTAATATTTTAATGAACAGTATAGGGCCATATTTGCCTATGTCTCCAACCGAGGGCTAGAGGGCCAGATGACTCGTTTTAGCCCTGTCACAAAAAACCGTCTCCAACCGAGGGCCAAACATAATTTATTATTTAAAAATGACAACTTAAATTCAAATCCAACGGCTAAGGCCATCTCCAACCGATGGCTGGCCAGATGACTCGTTTTAGCCCTCTGGCCCTCCAAGATTCTCAAGATATTAATATCTTAATGAACAGTACAGGGCCATATTTGCCTTTGTCTCCAACCGAGGGCCAGAAGGCCAAAGGGCTCGTTTTAGCCTTATCACAAAAAACCGTCTCCAACCGAGGGCCAAAGGGTCATAGGGCCAAACATAATTTATTGAAAAAATATTGAAGGAAATTATTGAAAAATTGAAAGAAATATTACAGATGAAGGAAATATTGAAAAATATATTGAAGGAAATATTGCAGATGAAGTGAAGAATTGAAAGAGCTTCACCATATTTATAGAACTAAAAAAAAGGTTTAAATTCAAAAAAAAAAAATATTGAATACAACGGCTAGCAATCAGCTAGCCGTTGTATTCAAATTTTTTCAAACTATATGTGTCAGTTATAACCGACACTAATACTAATTAATAAATATCCCAGTTGCCGTCAGCCTTAATTCATTATATTCTATACTATTCCTGTCGGTTTTAACTGACAGGAAATCTAACACTTCAAAAAGAAAATTGGCCAACCCGGGGCTGGCTAGAAGTGGCCAGCCCTCTAGCCCTCCCCGATTCTGTGGGGCCCTCCCATATTCTAGGGCCCTCTGGCCTAGCCTTCGGTTGGAGACGGTTTTTTGGGCTATTTTCGGCCCTCTAGACCCTTCGGTTGGAGATGGCCTAAGTGACATCAGCTAGCCGTTGGATTTGAATATTTTTTTTTGCTATAAATAGGGTGGGTATTGGGATATAATTCACACAACTTTGAATTCAATCTATTTCAATTCAATCTATTTCACTCTTTCAATTCAATCTCTTTCATATTGTTTAATGTTGTTTCATTTTACTTAATTTAATTTAATGTTGTATAATGGCTTAGGAAGTTATAGGAAAAAAATGGAATTTAAAAAAAGTATGAAACAAATTTTGTGAAATAGAAGTTATAGGAAAAAAATGGAATTTAAAAAAAAATATGAAACAAAAAAATATGAACCAAATTTTGTAAAATATAAGTTATAGGAAGTTATAGAAAAAAAAAGGTTTAAATTCATAAAAACAAAAAAAAAAAAATTTGAATACAACAGCTAGTGACTGGCTAGCCGTTGGAATTCAAATTAGTGTCGGTTTTAACCGACATTGTTCAAACTGCTATTATATTAACATTGCTATTAGTGTCGGCTAGTATATATTATTTTTGTCGGCTATAACCGACAGAAATAACAAAACATTAAAAAAAAATGGCCAGACCTGGCTGGCTGGCTAGACCAGCCCTCCAACCCTCTCTGATTCCATGAGGCCCTCCCAGATTCCAGAGTCCTCTGGCCTAGCCCTCGGTTGGAGACGGTTTTTGGACTATTTTTGGCTCTCTAACCCTCTGAACCATTCGGTTGGAGATGGCCTAAGGTGATCAGACGACTAAAAAGATAGAGAATTCACGTATTTAGTCTTAAATCAAATATAATCCAAGCAACACAATGAGTGTAGCCCACTTTTGAGGGATGAACAACTTAAATCTTTGAGTCCATTTCCACCAAAGGTTTAGTGTTTTAATTTGTCAACTTGCAAATTTTGAGCGTTAACACAACTCACAAAAGTTTTTAATCGAAAGGTTCACACAAACACATTCATACGTTTGTCTGCAGCCTGGAGTGTCTAAACCTACCCACACTCCCAAGTTTTTTACATGAACCACAAATGAAATAATGGTGTACTTTCCGACATGATGCTGATTTCCATTCGTGTATGTAACTACTAATATGATGGTTATGACTATGAGACCCATGGACAACATTTGTGAATCGGTGCAACGAAACGTGTCTTCGAAAGTAGTTGCTTCAGCTTCAACCACTCAAATTTTTTATATTCCTTATTATTTCTCAACAAACGAATGACATCTTCTGGAAATCCTAGCTATTCTTAGCATGATATTGGGGAATCTCATTGCTATTACTCAACAAGCATGAAACGTGTGTCGCGTACAATCCCGGGAAAGATCAGGTGTGTTGATGCATGTGAAGCAAATCATTCCGACATTTCAATCGATATGCTAAAAAGGTTCCAGACGAGTCGAGTGCATTATCTTGTGTATGCAATATGCTAGATCAATGTTCTCTCTTGTTCCTAAAAAATTTCCCGGAATCCAGTCCGGGAGGGTGAAATAATGTAACAAGGAAATAACAGAGTACCAAATGCCGATAACGAATGCAGTCACTGGATGCACTCATAAGTATGTATTCTCAAATTCCACCTACAATGGCAGTTGATTTTTACCCTTTAAGTTTATGAAGGCAACCTTTACTCCGAAAAAAGTTGCAATCGTCATCTAACAAGCGGTATAAGTAGATACTCTGCATAGAACAGCTGCAAGAAGAACAAACAAATGAATTACAAGTAATACCATATTGGAATTTAGACAAAATGAAAGAAATCACCTACAAATTACGTACAATCCGTACAATCCATGAAATCGACAACTACAATAGCAACGGTATTTAGAAACAATTAAAGCTGGAAATCGGTCTAAGTTTGGGAGCCTCCAGACGGAGTCCAATTTCAAGACCACACAAACCAATGGTTTTACTATTTTTTGAGGAATTTCTCATCTCCAGGAATATAGGCATTTGTTATGCTTGAACAAATGTTAGCCCAGGAGAAAGATAAAGCAACCAATGACAATATTATGAACAGCAATCTGCGGACTTGAATTAGCGTGTGGAACATATGTAAGATGTTGACAGCAAAACTGATGAGCAAATTGTCTTCCAAATCATGTGATACATTCTTTAGCTATTGGAATGCAAACTGTTCGATGCATTCAAAAGCTGCGTATTCTAAAGAATTTTGGATGGTGACATGCAAGGCTCTTCCTCCCATAAATGCAGGATACATTCTCAACAATACATGCATTTTTTTTTGGATGGTTCAACTTTTGGTTTTTGATATACTTTTTTCTACTGCAATTGCATTCAATAGCGGTGGTAAGCATTTACCTTCCATATAAACATGTAAAAGCTTGTGATTGCAGCTTTGCTATTGAGATCGACAGATTTGGCTCTGTTCCACAGTACCGAAGCCAAAATTGCATGTCCCAAAACCTAAACCAACGCAAATATAGAAGAAATCAATCTCCCTTCTTGGCACATTGTTCGGATGCTAGTATCTGAACAAAAATTCAATAGTAAGAAGGGATTATCAAAACCTACTCAAGGTTCCCCAAACTATTATTAACTTCTCTTCAGAATTTAAGACCAACGCTCGTTCTCATGTAAAACCAAACACATGAAGAACGAATTCACAAGCCATACTGCCCTTATGTACGCTACAAACTGAAGTGGCCTCGTTTAAAAGTTCAACTCTTACAATGTTTGCATTTGTGAAGGAAGCCAACAGGTAAGAATCAGAGATTCGAGTTAATGAGCGATCGGTAGAATTTTTAAGAATCATTAAAGAGGGACACCTAAACTTCACAACATAACCAACTATTTCAATGTTAGCAAGCTTATCACTGCTTTTGTATTTCCTTCAGAATTAGACATGTATAATTCAAAAATTATAGAGAAAGGAGAAACTGAACCATTCAATAACCTGGAAGTAGTGAAGATTGGGTAACAATTGCTACTGTTTAGATTTAGAAACTGGAACATTACCGTGATGCATTTGCTCAACATGAAGCCAGATGATGCTCCCACTAAAACGGCAACACCATAAGCCATTTCAAGTAGCGAAATACAAATCCAAAAGACCTGCCCAAAGATAATTAGAATCAAACAATATATGTTTGCTAATCAACTTAAAAGTCTGACATAGATTACATATCTATGAATATATGTGTATATGCGTGTGTTAAAAGGTTACCCGCTTTTGCCCCATGCGTACTGTAAAAGATCGGATGCCGAATATTTTATCTCCATCAATATCAGGTATGTCCTACATGATTTCACGGTATGAATAAAATTGATCATCATCCATTATTATCATAAGAACTTCATGAATTAAAATAATAGCAAACGCATATCGACAAAACAAAGTTTTAAAGTAGATCTATTACAGTTCTAATTGTAATGAACAAAAAGAAAAGGTTTTACCTTAAATAATGCTATAACAACTGAGAAGAAGCTCATAAATGCAGTTGCGAAGATTAGGGGCCTAGAGAAGGCAGCTGGTCTTTTGTACACATGCACCTGGAAATCGTTAGATAAATTAGAACCCAACCACTGAGAGCGCGCCCGACTACATGACAAAGATGATCAATCAATTACAATACTAAGTAGTTTATCCAAGTATTTCCCGTTCATAACAATTGCCCTCACAGCCGTCTGATGTGTGTGAACATGCAGACATGTTTGTGCTACAGGCACTGAATTGGACACTGACAACTATTGCTCCATCAGACATGAGACAGTGATATCTTTCATTGATGTTAAAGAATCAATTTATGATGGCAAAATACCCATCAATGTGGAAAACATATTGCGTAACTCAAGTATTTTCTGAGAGAATGAAATAATTGGAAGCTATAAATTGATTTCTTCATAGAAAACTAACAAACCTGCATGTGCAGGAAAAAAGCAAGTTGGACTATCACCGCCCGAACAGCTAGGATGCACATTGCAGCAACTAAAGCAGATTTCTTCCATCTCAAAAGTGGTAACTGAGTGTATAAAAGATTGAAAAACCATATTAGAGACAATTGTATTTAATATATTCATATATTAAATAAGCATCTATAAGCTCTGAAAGGAAATTCTCAACAACAGAATAACCAAGATCCATGTTGTTGCGCCGGGTTTGCTTCAAACCCACGCAGTATTACGATGTGGTGGTAAGTGCATTTTATATGAAAATGAATAGGATGAATGTTTGGTCAACATGTCACTAGGAAAAATCATCCATACCATTGTCAAGGAAACCCTATTTGCCAACTATCTTATCAGAAATCTCAAACCCTTAGTACTTAAACAATTGTAATTAATATATTTCACAATTAACAATAGTCTGGTCATTCACCCAATTTACTCTTGTCCAACATACCCTACTTTCTTCTAATCACATCTGCACACTCATCATGTGTGTAATGCATATAGTTCCAGATAAATACATCCTGACAAAGGACTATTCACATGCTTCTTGTGCAAGGATGATCATGGATGTGTTAAAAACTCATTTTTCTCTGCCGTTTTTTTTTTTTTTTTTCCTTTTTTTGTTCGGGAGAGAGGAGCACTTGTCCTCTAAAAGACCACCTGCATCCACTCACTTGACAGTTCTGGCTTACAATTTAGTACAATTGCTAGATTTACATGGAAAAATTTTAAATACTTAAGTTCAGCCTTCCGTATTCTATGAACTGATAACTCTTAAACTTTCATCAGTTTGGCTGTCATGAGTGACATATGCTTTCCCAATACAGCTATTTAAGGAACGTCAAGAAGATGATTATACACGAGCAAGCCAACTCACATTGATTGAATAAGCAGTTCCAAGTACAAAGCTGATGAAAAGGGCCCAAAACAATGGCCATGAACCCACAACCCATCCTAGCCAAAAGCTCTGTAGAAAATAACGGTTATAATCAGAATGTGTTGAAATGAGACATGTATCTTCTTCAATTTAAATTATAACAAAAGCACATAATATGTTTGAGATATGATTACACTTGATGAGAAATCCAGAAACCAAGTAAATATTGAACTTCTAATCCCATTTTGCTTAGTTTTATTTACCTTTAAATTTTACCCTTTCAATTGAAATAACAAGGCCAGGTTTATTAGTACCGAAGTTTCAAGTTGTGAAGACGTGAAGATAGTTGGCAGCACAAGAAGAAAATTGAACAAAAAAAAAAGGTATCAAATAAAAGAAACAACATATCTAGTACATGAAGAATGTACATGGTGGAAATGAATTCATAGTAAATTTTAATTCCATACAGATGGTTGTAATAGAAGTGTACAGGAAGACTGAGAATAGCAGCTCTTCTTAGTTCTGATTTTCCACATAAATTAAGGTACTCCCGTACTAGTAATTTGGTAGCATTCAGATGTAGAGACAGTTTGCATGCAAAAGTTAGGGATTCGCATTACAGGTTCATTTGGTAACCTTGTTTTCGTAGTGATTAAAGAGCGAGTGAAGAAGAAGATAAAAGATAAGAGATGCAAAGCAGAAAGGAAGAAGAAGATAAAATCTAATAACAGTTTTAAATGGTCTTTAGCTTTTAGGTTTGATTTTTTTATATTCTCAATCTTTTCTTTCTCACCTCCTTATGTTGCTCACATCTCTCTTCTACAATTGAAAAGGAATGAAAAACAAAAGGCAAGGAATTATCAAAGGCATAAAATAAAAGGAAAACTAATGAACAGGGCTTGAAAACTTTGAGTTTTAATGATAAGGACAAAATAAAGGGTAAAGTGAATAGTACCAGGATTGACTTTTTAGTGTAAAAATATGGTTTTTCGTTAAAGTAAACATTACCGGGTGCTTTTCGTTAAAGTTCCCTAAAATAAATGCAAAAGTTAGGTATATATGTATTCCACACTGCTTTTGATACCATAATTAGGAAAGATGTCACAATCATGATGCCATATCCAATTGAATATTCCCCCGATGCCAATGGAAGATAAGGCTTGTTAACCTGCAACATAACATGCAATACAACTATACAATTAGACAATTCACAAATCTTCCATGTAAATAAAAGAGCCTATCCTGGAATTCTACCAGTCGAATCATCGTAATGGAATTCTTATTCCCCATCATTCAATGCTACCAGAAAATTGACAAACCTACCTTGTCTATATCAATGTCAGACAACTGATTCAAACCAACAATATAAATATTCATAAACAGAGCAGCAACTACAGCCTGAAAAACAAAAGACGAAGTGTGTGAGAATAGCAATGACGACTGTACCCATGTAATCTTTAAGGTTATCAAGAGTTTTCAGAGGCATCACCTCCAGCACCCCTGTGAAAAACAATGGAGAGAAATCAGACAGATTCTCGACTGCAAGGAGAGAAACTGACATTATGCTCAATGCCTGCTTAGAGAAAAACTTTGGTGAGCTCTCTAAATCAATTTTGAACATCAAAGTAAAGGACAAAAATATAACAGTAACGATCCTAAGTGATTTCCACTCACTACTAATCACAAGCATATATTAGTGGGAGTTCTATATCAAAAAGCTAAATGGGACAATGTCAAGATTGGTGATGATGATTCTGTTAAAAACTTAACTGTGCCTATGACTGTGTGCGGCCTTGAAAACCTGTAAAAAGCATCTACACCATTTTTGATAGAGTTCCATATGCTTTTTGGATTATAAGCATCAGGTTCGGATTCAAGAGGGTGGCCAGCAGTAGCATTCACCAAGAACTTTTTATCATGCCTCCTGTAGAATGTAGTCTTTTCTTTAGTGCCTATGGTATGACGCTTCAAAAGATGTTGCTGAGATCCAGCACCACAGTATCTTTCTAGGACGTCCCATGCTTTGCATCTTGAAACCCTAACTGCTACATATGAACCTATAAGCACAAAGATCGAGGTGACAAAAAGTTGTCAACATGGAGGAGTGAGAAAGGCAAATCATACATCACTTTTTATATCAAATTAGAGTTTGAAGCTTACTGTCTTACTGTTTCTTACATTTGGATAAGCTAAGTATAAGAAGAGTAGATTGCACAATACATTGCTAAGTGATGCACCATATCAATCGAAATGGGCATCTATAAGTGAATACGACAGTGAAAGCTCTCTCAATTGAATATTACAGATCTCAACACAGCAATGCTGCACGGTTACCTACAAACATTGATGACTAAGATGTCTTCAAACAGTACTACAAGTATTTAAACTAAGACCACATTTCAATCACACGAACCATGCTAGCGAGCATACGCACGTATTAGATGTTACGTGGGACCAGTAATACCTGAAAAGCAGTTCTTGTTGAGATTGTCCCTTCTCCAAACGCAACTACCTATGAATTTGGATAATGCATCAGAAAACACACTAAGCAGTTCAATTAGCAGAAACTCACAACCAAACAGTCAGGGCCCGTTTCATAACCATTTCGTTTTCAATTTTTGTGCCACAGATGGTACGTGGGAGAAACTCACAACCACATACTGAGGGCCCTTAGTGTAGATAATATCGTTTGTTCAAAAAATAAAAATAAAAGACACAGATGAGTAATATAAATCATTTCAGTCTGCTGACTCCATACACTAAAAAAGAAAGAACCTTTCAACAAGATGATTTTCCCAGATGGTAAATACCTCCAACAGCACAAAGTTAAATACATAAATTAACAAATAACCCAGCATTTGAAGCATCTGAAACCATTACTAATTACAAAGAAAATAAGAAAATAAATTAATAATCAGAGCCCTTAACGCAAGAACCAGAGAAAGCAGAGAACTAATTCTAATTATTTTCTGTAAACTGAAATCGCAATACCTAAAGATGCTTTGGGGAAGGACCCAACAAGCGCATAATCCATTTGCTTGCTTCGGCCAACGAAGAAAAAATGATGCTTCAGTTCAACTATCAACTGAGAGACCACGGTGAAAATGCAAAACAAAAACTCAACAAGACAAGCAGTGGAGAGAGAGAGAGAGAGAGAGAGAATCTAATCAAATATTAATTAGTAATTAGATAAGACCATAAAAAGAAAATGAATTTTAACGAAAATCTTTCGGTAATATTTATTTTAAAGACAAATCATATTTTTATATTAAAAATCAATCCTGATGTTATTAACTTTACCCTTTATTTTATTATTATCGTTAAACTCAAAGTTTTCAAAACATTTTGATTAGTTTTCTGAAAAGGAAAGAATGCGACTTGCAAGTCAACTGTTCACACGAGTACAATGCCCTTCTAATTGACGATGTGGCAGAAGAGTCAGTGACATGCTTGGGACCCTTTGTCTCGTTACCTTACAAAAATATATAGACCAACAAAACGAACCAGTATCCGTGTTCTTTCTACCTACTTTCCATTTATTTTCCCTCTCTATTTTTACATAGTATCAGAGCTCGGGAAAATGAAAATTTTGTTGTCTTCGTTGTTCTTGAACATGATACCAATTTTAGTATGGGTGGACCTTGGAAACAGATCTTAGGCCATCTCCAACCGAACCAAAGGGTCCAGAAGATCAAAGGGTCAAAATTAGCCCGAAAATCGTCTCCAACCGAGGGCTAGGCCAGAGGGTTGTGGAATCTGAGAGGGTCCCACGGAATCGGAGAGAGCTGGAGGGCTGGCCAGAAAACCGCTTAATCCTGTCGGTTATAACCGACAGGAATTCTTAAAAAGAATTTTGAATCCAATGGCTAGTTGGCGCCAGTTACCGTTGGATTCAATTTTTTTTTTTTTTTTAGGTTTTTGAGGCCTTTTTTTTTTTTAATTCTCAAAAATTCTATTTTTTTTCCCTATAAATACCTAAACCATTCATTCACCATTCCTCACAAAATTTTCACCATTTCAATTCTCATATTTTCCTTCCTCTTTCAAAAATCTATCCTTCAATTTTTTCAATAATTTTGAAATGGCCTTTGGACCCGAAAAGAAGATCAAGCTCTTTGCAAGGCTTATAGATGGGTGTCAGAAGATAGTGTGAGGGGGAATTGTCAAACAAATGATGGTGTTTGGACTTGTGTGTCCAAAAAATACTTAGAGTTCTAGGAAGACACCACTCCAGTGAATATTCGAAACCACGAGAGTTGTTCTTCAAGATGGAAGAAACATCTTCAGCCAAGTTTGAACAAATGGCATCAAGTAGCAGCCGCAAGTAGACATGAAAGCGGCGCTAATTACTACGACGAAGTAAGTGTTTTCACAATTTATTTTAAATATTTAATTATATTTAATTATATTACATTTAATTTCATAAATTAATTTCATTTAATTTTTTTCTAGGTACGCCAAGCGGAGAAATTGTATATGGAGAGCAGCTCAAAACCCTTTCAGTTTCACAGTTGTTGGGAAATTTGTAAAGGGTGGGTGTTATTTGAAGATCCACCACAGAGAGTTCATACGCTGGTGTTCGGAACTACATCCTCAACTGCAGATATGAATGAAGATGGATCTCCAACCATTCAACAAACAAGGGTAGAAAATCTATCTTCGGGTGAAGGTTCCATACTTAGGGCTACGGGACGAAACAAGGCGCAAAGGTTGAAGGAAAGGGGCAAGGCAAATGATGATTACGCCACTCAACATGAAGTGGTGGCCTCATTGCGATTATTGACGGAGCAAAATGCCCTTGAGGCGGAAGAAAGGAAATGTAGGCATGAAGAACGAGCCAAACAAATACAAGAAGAGATGGATGATAAGAATATGGAAATGAACACTTCGAATTACTTCAAATGAGTAAGACCTATTTTGATAGGAAAAAAAAAAGAAATTATTAGCCGACGGCAGTTGTTTACCTCTGACTATACTCCTACAATGGCGGATGATGAAGATGATGTTGATTATAGATATTAAATTTCAGTTATTGTAGTTTTTAAATTTAAGTTAATGTTGTTTTCAAATTTAATTTGTAGTTTTTAAATTTAATTTGTTGTTTTTAAATTGTAGTTGTAGTTTTTAAATTTAAGTTGTTGTAGTTTTTAAATTTAAATAATAAATTATGTTTAGCCCTATGGCCCTTGGTTGGAGACGGTTTTTTATGACAGGGCTAAAACGAGCCCTTTGGCCCTTTGGCCCTTGGTTGGAGACGGAGGCAAATATAGTCATGTACTGTTCATTAAAATATTAATATCTTTGAGGATCTTGGAGGGCCAGAGGGCTACGAGCCCTCTGGCCAACCACCGGTTGGAGATGGCCTTACGTGCTCATTACCTTACAAAAATATCTGGACCAAAAAATCTGTCCTTTTTACCTACCTCCATATATTTTCCATCTATTTACATGGGGATGTGATATTCACACACCCTATTTTACTTCTCACACACCTTTTTAATTTTCGGCCGTCAGATTAGATGAATTGAAGAAGATCAATGAACAGAAATTATCAAAGGGTGTGTGAGAAGTAAAATGAGGTGTGTGGATAGCACACCCCATTTACATGGTATCAGACCTCATGTGAAGTGAAACTGAAAAATATGTTGTCTTCCTTCTTGAACATGATGCCAATCCTAGTATGGGTGTTTCTAAGGTGCGGACCTCAAAAACAGACCTTGTGGATGGAAATCGGACTGGCGTGATTTGCTGAGCTCACTGTAGAACCGGGTTGTTGTTGTGGCCCGATGCAATTAAAAAAAAATTATTCACTGGATATTTTTGGTCGGATAGAAAGGAGGAAGTGAGTAGCTGAGGGATTTTAGCGCGTTGAAGAAGGAAAAAGAGGTGGAGAGAGGAAGCTGGGGTGAGGAATCGATTTCAGCTATATTGAAGGTGCGTTGCGACCGTGACCCGGTAATCTTATGCCTTTTTTTTTTTGTTCATTGGGTGTGTTTTTGTCACCAAGAGAGAGGTTAAGGCTGTCTTTGCCGAGAAAAAGAAGCAGAGAAAGGGACCTGGTCAAGAGTAGGAAGGTTTGATTTCAAGTAGATTGATTGAGACCCTATAAATCTTATACCTTTAGGTGCGTTTGTTGCACCGGACTATCTCGAACTGGACTAGCTTGAGGGACTAAGCTGGACTGGCTTAGAGTAGACTAAGCTAGACTAACTTAGTGAAGAGTTTGGTACAGTGTCGGACTAAGAAGTAGGATAATGAAAATAGTACTGTCACCAATTTGAATTGCATGGGAATGCCCAAAGTACAGATGAGAGCTCTAGCAATGTAAATAATTCTTCCAATTTGGGGGTTATAAACATTCTAGATTTGCATTTGCAAAAGGAGGATGATTTAAAACTCCAATGATCCAACTTCTCTTGCTTTTGTTGAAGCACTCCTTCGGTTCTATCTGCTCCATGTGGTTTCATCATCAACTACAAGGAGTAAAATTAGAAGGTCAGGCATGGTTCCAACATTCTTGCCTCTTCTGAAATCAACTTTGTAAATTGTAATAGTGATGTATTTAGGGTGACACTAAGTCAGCTAAGGTAAAATGGGTGAGATTGTAATCACCATTAACAATATGCAAAAGAAAGAGAGGAGCAATTACTTCATCATTTCATTTCAGTGCACAAGTCAGTCTTTGCCATCAACTGACTTTGTAAAACATCATTCACTAACTTTCCTCCAAGATATTTTACAAAATACTAGTTAACTATAATATAGCATTCCAAAGTAAATCCTCATAATTTACAAAATGCTAGTTAAAATTAGCCAAAATATTTCACAGTGCAAGGCTTAGTTAGAAGCCATAACCTAAGGTTGTAGGATTAACAAAATACATCCATGTCAAAAGGCACCACATAATATAATCATCCGCTTACTTTGTCGCTTAAAAGCTTTTGGACGAACACTTTCTTGAGTTCTATTTTCTGAATCTGTAACTGCAACAACAATAGAGAACCAATAAGAATACAAGAGGCATTGGCTAAAACCTCCATGTAAAGTAGACAATCAGTATAATAACAATATGCACACTTTAGTTGCATTTCTTTTGTAATCAAAATAAAACACCGTAAAATAAACATCAACTGCATATGTTTAGCTCAACTTTGAGGGAGACAATAGAGGTTGCAGTCTACTGTAGTGACCTGAGGCCCCATTCAACATATGCTACTTGAAGCTAACATTTGGACACCTAAGCCTTACTTAAGCAACGAAGATCTTCCCATAAAAAATCGACACTCTTAGTCATCGAGAGTTAAAAACTACCTAGTAAAGGGGGAATTCAACATCTGAACAAGATACGAGGGTCTTTGTATAAACTCTATTAACCTACTGATTTTCAAAGAAACTTAAAACCATAATTGAAACAAATACCCCTCTTTTCAAACGCTAGAGAGCTTGATAATAATGAGCAATCTGGATGATAACGAGAAAGATGAAAAATGTGATTTGAGTACAGATCGTAGCAGAAAAGGACCCATAGAAGGAAATGTTACTGACTATGGTGATCATGAGACTGAAAAGTACGCTATAACTGGGGATGAGTACATTGAAGTATCTATGGAGAAAATTGTTGCTGAGAACCCTATTACTAGTTTGGAAAATGCTAGTTGTCTCTCCGAACTTCAAGTTAATCCAACAGATATACATAATGGTGATGACTCTGGTGATCACGATAAGGGTGAAACTGAAAAGAGCGATATATCTGGAAATGAAAGCAGGGGAGGATCTATTGAGGAAAATCTTTTGGCGAAGCCAAAACTGAACCTGGACAACAGTTCAAATTCTAGCAGAGCTGCTATCAACTTAATACAATACACACAGGACTGTAAGAGATATCGAATTGACTCGAAATTTGACATACATGGTGAAAATAACTACATAATTACAGCCAATGTGTATAAAAATATCAATTGAGCATTATAATTTGACACCAAAATCAAAGGCACGAACTGCAATTTAGTGAAGGGTCAAATTGAACACAACCTGCAAAAACTCAACTTAAATTCTGAAATTCAACACCCTTCAATAAACCCAAATTCCATAAATAAATAATAAACAGATGGAAAAAATTTAGATACATAAAAAGAGCATCTTAAAAACATTAGTCGCAAATTTAAAAGAACCAGAGAGAGAGAGGGAGGGTTAATTTGACTGGGATGGAATGGGGAAGGAGGAGGGGTGGTTTGGGTGGAGGGTTCCTGAGAGGTCGCCTGAGAAGAAGGTGGAGGAGCTTCTTCTCCTTGTCGCTGCTGCAGTTGTTGCTGTTTTTCACGTTTATATTTTCTATTAAGATGATCAAATGCAAAAAAGTTGAAATGTGAAAACCCCAAATTCTAATCTCAATTTGACCCTAAAAATCAAAACCCTAATTTGTTCAAGTGCAGAGATCTATTATTGAAAATTTCTCAAACCCAAAACAACTAAATCAAATAAAGCTCAGTAATATCACGATCTGCAAAACAAATCGAAGATTCGAAGTTTACCAGACAACTCGGAACAGATAAGAGTGAGCAGGATGCAGATGAGGGCGAGCAAGACGCAGAGATGAGGGTGAGGAGGATGAGGATATCTTAGCGAAGTGTATAATCCGAGCGAGTCCTATCTTAAGCCCATTAAACCTAATCCTTGTGTAGACCAAACGATTACACTAGCAATTAGTCTAGTCTAGTCTAGTCCAGTTCAGTCTCACCTAAAAAGGTCAAACAAACACAACTTTAATTTCTTTTTTGTTCACTAGGTGTGTTTTTTGTCGAAGAGAGAGGAATAGCTAGGAGAGGGAGTTGGGGTAAGGAATCGATTTCAACTAGAGTGAAGGTGTGTTGTAGTTGTGATCCAGTAATCTTGTACATTTAATTTATTTTATTTTTTGGTTTATTAGGTGTGTTTTTGTTGTCAAGAGAGGGAGTCTTTGCAGGGAAAGAGAGGCATAGAGAGGGAGCTGGTGAAGGGTGTGAACTCTCGAATTGGTATGGATTGAAGTTGTGTGTGGGTTGGCGGACAATGGTGGTTCATCCAGAATCTCTGAAGGAACTGAGATTGTGATGGTCAATCCCTCAAGTAATTTAGAACCTCTGTTATAATCCATTTCCATTCCAATTTGGTATTTATAATTCTAGGATTTGAATCCATAATGGTGGGTGGTTACCATTGGACTTGGTTGAAATCGTGAAATTGGGTTTTAGATATATAGATTCAAAACTTGTGCTAGGTTGTGTTAAACTGTGTTGTAGTTATGTAGATTTGTAGTAAGTAGACATAAGAGTGTAATTTGATGGGGGATGAGTTAGAAATAGACGAAATTGTGGTGGAAAAAGAGGATGTAGATACAAGGGATCAATCTGGTGCAGGGATGGTTGAATTAATTTTTCCAATGGTAAACGATGATTGAAATCAAAATTGAAAATGGAATTTGAGTCGTTGGATGAAGGCTATACTTTTACAACAATTATGCACTTGCAACGGTTTGGGATTTGGGAGCATAGTAATAAACAATCTAGTGATGGTGAATGTTGGTTAAGGAAAGAATTTGTTTGTTGCAAATAAGGCAAGAAGATGGTAGATGCTAATCCTAAATCTAATACGAAAGGTAGGAAGGGAGATGCTAGAACTAACTGCAAGACAAAACTTGCGCTAAATAAGGGAATTGGTTGTGAAAATATTTCTATAACAGTTTTCAATGAATGACACAACCACCTAATGTCAAATGCGTCACACTTATTTAGATCACATCGGTTTCGGGACAAAGAAGGCAATGATTGAACAATATCTACAGGCCAACATTTCCATAAGTAAACAAGTGGATTTAATGGATGTGCAAACTGGAGGAATTGAAAATATTGGTTGCACCCCCTCGGATATATATAGCACCAAACAACAGTTGCAAGATCATCTAATCAAGCATGATGCGTAAATGTTGAAAGAGCATTTTGAGGATGAAAAATAGAAAAACGATTCATTATATTTCAAGATGGAGATTGATGAAGGCGAAACACTTGGCAATTTCTTTTGGGCGGATGCTAAGTCCCTACGTGCTTTCAGCCATTTTGGTGATGTAATTGTGTTTGAAACCACTTTCAACACCAATACATGCAAGATGATGTTTGCTCCTTTATTAGGAGTTAATAACCATTGTTTTGGGTTGTGCATTCTTGACAAATAAAGAAACCAAGAACTTTGAGTGGTTGTTTGAAAAAATGCTTAAAGTTTTGCCGGTTAAGCTACCGAAAGTCGTAATTATGGATAAAAATGCAGCCATAGCAAATGCTATTGGTAGTAAACTACCAACCACCTTTCATCAATCCTATATATGACATATTATTAGCAAGTTCAATGACAATGGTTAGGTTGAAGACGTTTTCAAGGATTTACATAAGTGCATATGGGATATCGAAAGCAAAGAAGAATTTGAGGCAAGGTGGAAGAGGGTTGGTAGAAGAACATAAGTTGGTTGGTAAAGAGTGGCTTAAGGACATTTATGAGTTGCGTGCAAATTGGATTATGGCATTTTGTAAGCATGTTTTCTCCACCGGAATGTCAAGCAGTCAACGTGCGGAGAGTTCTCATTCCTTTTTTTTTTTTTTGGTAGCAATATGTGCATAGGAAACACTCTTTGATTGAATTCATTATTCAGTTTAATTAGGTACTTGGACGGCAACGTCAGAAATAGGTGATTGGTAAACATTGTGATGAAAATCATGCCCTTTCATTGCAGCTTCGCACCCCAATTAAGCTCAAATGGCCAAATTGTTCACATGGTTTATGTTCGAAAAGTTCAAGTGGAGGAATTGAAGAGTTTGCCTTGTTTATTGAGGGAAAAGTCAGGTGATGGGAATAAGGCACTATACAAAGTACATGAGAGAGCTACGGGGGTGACAAAGATGAAGAGGTTAGTGGTTGATATGATATTGGGTTATGCTAAATACAACTGTAAATAGATGAATTTTCGAGGAGTCTCTTGTTGGCACATATTGGCCTATTTGAGAATGAAACAAGGGTTAATCTCAGTTTCCTACCCTAAAGTTTCTTGGTTTTCAACATTTGGTACATGAAGTTTTTTTTCATCCTAGAGTGGTACATAAAGTTATAATTTTGGGACACTTTCATACATCCGTTAATGTTGTTAAATTTGTCGTTAATTGATGACGTGGCATCCACGCGAACAATGACTGGGCGCCACGTGGATATTAAAAAATAAAAAAATAAAAAAAATAAAAAGTAAAAAAAATTTAGAAAAAAAATTAAAAAAAATCTTTTGGGCGTCTTCTCTTTCACCTTTTCCGACCCCCTCCCTTCTCTCCTTTGCACCCACATTTCCCCCTCCCTCTTTGACTCCACCCATTCCATTTCTTTCTCTCTCTCTCCCTCCCACATCATCCAAGCACGAATTGACGACAAGTTACTGGATTGAAAGGGTCCCTTATGAAAAAAGTACTGGCTTTGGCCGAACAACGATGGCTGCTGTGGTGGTTGAAGTCGAATGTGGATTCCATGAAGGAAGCTCGTCTATGGCGGCCTTGGCCTTCTTGATTAGCCAATCGACGACCTTGCTAGGTCGGTCGTAGTCGAGCCGGTATTGGACGTCATAGAATTGTATGGCGGTGTGAGCGGCGAGCCAGACGCAGCGGTCCCTTAGGCCTTTCGCCTTGCAAACCTTGCTATGCCTGTCTTTCCAGCCCGTTGCCCGGACAATGTGGCTGCCTTGTACCACCTCCACGATGTCGGTGTTAACTACTCCTCCGCTCGACGATGGCGACCTTATCCCCATGCGAGACGACGTCGTTGCTTGGTGGTGGACTGGTGATGGTGAGAATCCCTCATTTTTGATCTTGCATATTCGATGCTCTTTTCCCCCAAAGTTGAAGAAGTGAAACTGCGTTTCTTTGGAGCTTGCTGCTAGGTTTGCTGATGTTCTTACAGCTGCAACTGTTGGGTTTCTCCAAAGAAATGCTGGTGCTGGGTTTGTGGGTCTTGCTGGAAACACGAAAAGCTAAAAGCTTGATGGTGATTCTGTTGGGTTTGTTACTGGGTTTCTTCTTCTTCTTCTTGGACAGGATGGGTAAAATTGAGAATTGGGTTTTGGTGGAGATAATGGTGGTGGTGATTCCTTTGAGGATCCAAAGTCAGAAAGATATGTGGGAGGGAGAAAGAGAGAGAGAAATGGAGTGGGTGGAGTCGAAAAGGGAGGGGGAAGGGTGGGTGCAGAGGAGAAAAGGGAGGGGGTCGAAAGGGGTGAGGGAGAAGATGTCCAAAAGATTATTATTATTTTTTAGTTTTTATTATTTTATTAATTTATTATTTAATTTTTAATATCCACGTGGTGCCTAGTCATTGTCTACGTGGATGCCACATCATCAGTTAACGGTAAATTTAATAGCAACCTAAACGGATGTATGAAAGTGTCCCAAAATTACAACTTTATGTACCACTCTAGGATGAAAAAAACTTCATGTACCAAATGTTGAAAACCAAGAAACTTTAGGGCAGTAAACTGAGATTAACCCATGAAACAAATAGGGTTACTGCTAAAACGTTACATTCTCAAAAGGTGACCTCAAACCACCAAATCCGGCATTGTTTTGGACACGAAAAGGAAAGAAGTGGGCAACGACATCGACAACTCTACCGTGTCCAAAAAGCTCAATTTTTAAGAAAAACTTCGGAGTTGATTAACAAGATGGTGATGTTGAAGGAAAATAGTGAACTTTTGTCCCAGACTTTGAAATCCTTGGATACGAAGCTCAACTCTTTGGTTGGTGGTAACTGTGGTTGGAAAAGAAAAGAAAATGAAGAAAGAGGCATGAGTTCTTAAATCGAAGTGCTTCAAGATCCCTTCAAGTTAAAAGCA
This sequence comes from Malus domestica, assembly GCF_042453785.1. Lineage (NCBI taxonomy): Eukaryota > Viridiplantae > Streptophyta > Magnoliopsida > Rosales > Rosaceae > Malus > Malus domestica. The sequence continues at coordinate 26,375,803 of NC_091673.1, forward strand.
AAGGGGCGTCGAAAACAAGTACTAAAGTGAAGCGAAGTCAATATTAGAGACACAGTGTTGACAAAAAAAATTGTCCACATCCAGACACAAAGTACGCAACGAAATTAATTATTGCTTACTGTTTGCCTCACTATATATTTTTTGTTGTAATATTTAAAGTATGATTTGATTGAGTTGTAATTGTCCAGTTATTGCCTGATTGAACTCGAAGAACACACACAAGCCATACCAAGCACTCTTCCCAGTGATTGTGTTAGCACTCTTCCCAGTGAGTGTGTTACCGAGGCAAATGAAACTATTAACCTTGAGCCTAATTCAACGTCAACCCAACACAATAAAAATCATGTGACCACTGAAAATTCAAGAGTGCCAAATAATTTTTACGAATATATATTGAATACCCATTATTCGTTCAATATTGTGGGACCATGAATTTTGCTTTGTAACACAGTGCTTGAGTTCTATACTTCATTACGTACTTGATCGTTAGAGAATCTTTAGTCAATACCACACTGATGTCAAGCCTTCATGATTGTTTGCACTTTGTCGCACATTTTTTACAACTGTTACTTCAAAAGTCATTGTGCACTCCAAATTTTCCATATTTAAAAAAGGGAATTGTTATTAGTACTCCAAAAATCTCATTCTACACTCCAAACTTTCTATATTAGGAAAGAAAAATACACTTGTGAGGAGTGTAGAATGAGATTTTTGGAGTGCCAATAACACTTCCCTTAAAAAAATGCAATTACTTTTTGAGTTCCAATAATATCTCTATTTTTTAGTTATAAAAAAAGGAAAACTAATGAAAAGGGCTTGAAAACTTTGAGTTTTAATGATAAGGACAAAATAAAGGGTAAAGTGAATAGTACCAGGATTGACTTTTTAGTGTAAAAATGTGGTTTTTCGTTAAAGTAAACAGTACCGGGTGCTTTTCGTTAAAATTCCCTATAAAAAATTGTTTTATTTTTTATTAAATTTTATTTACAAAGATAAAAGGATTGGACTAGGTCACACAATGGATCAACGATTAACAAGACATTGAACTCAACATAAATATAATACTTCTTGTCTTCTATATAAGTTGAACCTAATATCTCTCAATTATAAGTAAAATAAAATATCAATAGATCATAATACCCGCTAATATTTTTTTTTAAATTTTACTTGTTGGGCAACTGAAACAAACTATATTTTGAAACTCAATCTTTCCCAATATCATCTTCAATTGAGACCAGTCATCTCTCACCATCCCATTCCTCTCCATCTATTTTACAAGATCAATCTTCCAATCCAATCACCCTCCCACAAAAACCAATGAGAAATTTTATTTGAACCCATATAATCACTTTGTACACCAACTTCCAACATACTCTATACATACATATTTTGTTTTTAATTAAACTATCAATATCTCGTTAAACTCAAATTTACTACCTAACTACTCTTACAAACCCAATTCAATATGTAAATTTATCATTACACTCGTTTAAAAATAAAAATTCAAAATAAATGTTTTGCAATTCATTCAAGGCGTCTCTTGTATGGGGACTCTAATGACATTACACCCATGAATGTTTTGTAACTCATTCAATCTTAAATTTGTTGGTTGGAACAAGAGAGCAATCAAATGAATGATGTTAATTCTTTTACGCAGAAGTTCAATATTCATTAAGTTATTATACTTTATGGCAAAACCATCTTCAAAATAATCAAGTGCTGCTTATGAAACCTTGAGGATTACTAGTGCTACGAACCCTTGAAATCAAAGTTATTATCCTTTTTTGCAGGCAACACACTACTAAACCCTAAACAAAAATAATTGAAATAAAAAAAAAAAACTTGCATAAATCTATTCATACCTTAGTTGGAGGATTAAAAACTTCAAAATCACCACTCATCTCTAAAAAAGAGCTAACTTTCCTTTGTGAGAGCTTTGTTTTAGCCAAATAAAACGTTAGAGAAAGATTGCGTGTAAGGGTTTCATTATTGGGTGTGAATTTATTAATAAAGTTTAGTTTCATGAGAAATGTTGGCTACCTTCCCCATTTGTCTTCCCTCACTAGCCTTTGCCACTCAATGCAAGCCATGTGGACTAATCTTACACCTAAGTCTATGTCTTAATTGTGTTTAAAACTTCTTCTCTTTCCACTAATGCCCTAAATTAAATGTCATATGTCAACCAAATCATTAAATTATTCACCAAATTTTGATAAATCTATTTATTTTAATTATTAATCTCATTTTTTTGGACTCTCTTTTGTATTTTTTTTTCCCTTGTGACATATGAAATGGGTACTAGGTAGAATATCCTGCAAATTCAAATTAACTTTGAACAATAAACTAGTTTAATGAACTAGTAGACTAGTTACAAGTTAGTCAGTGATATAAAATGTAGTTGTATGAACAAAACCTAACTAATCAATACGTTTAACTAATCAAAGTCTGCCCAGATAAGCTTGAACACATTTACATATCGATTCATATGCATACATCAATAACAAAGCAATTATAAATTAAAGTATGCTGGATTGACTTGTCAAGCTCACTAGTCAACTAAGTACAAATTCATTAATTAATCAAACACAAATATATGAATCAAACTTAGTTCACTACGAGCTATCTTAGTCAACAACAAATCAGTTCATTACTCATAATATGCAGTGTAAACTTAGTCTCTAACACATATCAAATAACAATTCATAGAATTCATGAAACATATGCAAGTAAATAAGATATATGGACAAGCTTAAGAGACAAAGAACGCAATAAGTTTTTGGCCAGAAAAACCCACATCTGGGCTTAAAAACCAGAGACTCCATTGAGTCTAATCCACTAGTGAAATCAAGATTCTTACAAAGTAACCACACAAGCTCAGTTCCTCCTAATCTACAGAGCAGCTTGTACCTTTGTGCAACCTTGCCTTTCACGAGATGGATTCCTTCGATCTTCACCAAGTGGCATCTTTTCTGAGCTCTTCACCTTCTGACACTGAAATCAAATCAACTTTTGCAAATGATGTTATAATGAAGTTGATGCAAATCTGGATTCGATGTCTAGTCAGTTTCACCAGCCAAACACTTGGAAGATGAAATTGACGTGAAACAAAAAAGATTTTAAACTTGAAAAACTTGACCACAAACTTAAAACAAAATCACAATGACAATGCTACCATAATATGCAACTATTTAGGTGTTTAATGCATGAGTGTGATTTTGTGGCAAGGGTTTTTGATGAGGAACTCAAAGCTAAAACAATTCTTTTTTTAAAATTTAAAACTCCTAGCAAAACAAATAAGCATATAAAACGAATTTAAGCAAGCAATTTCAAATATAGCTTTAGAAATATTCAATGAAGAAAACTACCCATAAAATATGCTTGATGCTCCTAGGAGACCTGAGATGAAGATGAAAAATGAAGCTTTCAAAAAATTTCCAATCCTAACCCCAAAAGCACAAATGAACCCTAGGTTTAGCTTTTAAAGAAGGCTTGATGTTCAGATAGAAATGGGACCATAAAAGCCACATGTCATGTGCAAAATCAATCTGGAAAGATCTAGGGCTGAAAAACACTCTCGGGGAAAAAGCTGCCAAAAAGCCCATATGGGTTATCTTAAAGTGTGTGCCCAACTCGTGTGAAAGTAGCGATAAGTTTTGACTAGACAAAACCTTTAGACAGAATAAACTGGAAATAATGGCATGAAATGAATACGTATGAACAAGCCTTTGATGACAGAAGTTAAGCTCTTAAAATGATATTTCCAGCAACATGATCCCAAAAGTAGCATTTTAAGTGTGGTACAATTTACAACATTTGACAAGGGAAGCCAAACAATAAATCTAGACTTCACAACATATATTTAACAGAAAACATTGTATTCAAATTGGCAACATAACAGGAAACATTTTTATTCTTCCATCAAACTCTACCACCATATCTACTTTCTTTTTCAAAATCTTAAACTTTGTAAATCATGACCGTTCATTCCTCCTTTTCTTTTTTACAATGACACTAGAAAATATGCCCGCGCTTTGCTACGTGAATTGAATGTATTAGCCTCAACTGCATCAATAAGACATATTTAACCTGAATAAATTCAACACAATTATGAAGGAAAATGATTATCTCCCCTCATAATCTCTCTCCCCTTCCCTCCCCTCCTACTTGAATGGTTACGGATTAACCCCATCAACATCTTATATTGATTTTTTTTATAGAGATAGTATGACAAAAAGCAATGTGTGAGATGAGGGGAGGGAAGAGAATGATAATAGGAGGAGAGAGAATCCTACTCCAATTATGAATGAACAAAGAGGTAAATGAGTGAATAGGGTTGGTAAGGTAAGCAGATTGACTTTTATATACATTCAATTCAGTTGATATGAAAAGACATTGTACAATTAACAGGATGAAATTAAACGTTCCTAATTACAAAAGATGTGGTCGCAAAAAATACTCTTTCCATAAGAAACAGAAGCAAAATGCATTTCACTTATATTTTATCCGTGCAGTTAAGATGGCAAAATATATGTCCTGCAAGCTGGGTATTTGTTTTAGTAATTAATAAAAAATATAAAAACTTGTGTTCTTGTTCCAGCAACTAAGAATTTAAGTACAAATTTTCAAAGCAAAAAACATGCAGAATTTCTTGCATCAGATGATCATGAAGACTTTGGTAGTTTACTTCTTTTGATAGCGGACATCTTCTGCACTACAATAATAAACATAAATCATAGTTTAATAAATGTCGTCATCATGGATGCTATTTAGGCATGTGGGCGAAAAACAAATTGTAATTTACCTATCTTTCATTTTTTTTTTTGGTCTAAAATCTATTTCTGAGTGTGCCTATCAGTGTTTTATTTGTGTGTTCAATTTTGGGGACAACCAAATTGGTAAATTCTCCAGCAATTCTGGCAAAATTGGTTATATCTGCTTGTTGGCCACCAAGCTTTTTGCTGCGAATCAAGGTACAATTTAAAAGGTTAAAGAGAAACGTGATAAACAAGAAAAAGAGTGAAAAAGGGATGTGAAAAGATTGGTCAACTATTTTTCATGAGTAGCTATACCCAAGAGAGGCAAGTATATTTATTAAGATTTACACATGAGAACACTAATTGAGAGGAAAACTTGACCTGTCAGATTTGTCTAGATGATCAGTTAATAACACTCTTTGAAGTCTTGCTAGAGGTAGCTGATCTAGTCGTTGCAAGGGCATCAATGAGGCAGGGGTTGCTTCACTCATAATCTGTTTCCCGGTGGTGGCAGCATGTTTGTGGTTTGATTAAGGCAATTGTTGGGTTCGAGAATGCTTGGTCTTCAAGCAGTCCATGAACAATGAAGTCCGTCTTCCCAAAGTTTTCAAAATATAATTGGAACTTTTTTGTTTCGCCAACCAAACTTTTCAGATTTGGCGGCACCACGAAAAGATCGCCATACCCGTCATCTATCACCAAACTATGGCAAGAAACATGAAGTAGCTTTTTGGCGTGCTTTCCAATCATCAAAAAGTTGTGTTGATTCGTGCTATCTTTGACAATAAGATCGATTTTGAACCTATGCAAGAGAATAGGATATTCTTGTGTTAGGCAACCATCACTATCAATATCAATTATGCCAGCAATTTAGAAAATGAAGTATAACTACAATAAGTACCTAGACCATACATCCAGATACCAGAGCCAAAAAGTGCTAAAGTATTGCAATGCAAAAATTATATATAATTAACCAATAACAAACAAACTCATATCAGAATTTAAATAGCCTTCTGCCATGGCAAAACTCCCTCTCACTGCAATTGTTGTATGCGAAATTCTTTTTAAAACAAACATCACAAACACATATGAAGTTCACTTTCATCCATAAATCGAATAGAAACCTCAAATCAAACACCACACTAAGCAAGATATGATTTCTTCTATTTCAAGCCTCTTTCAAGACCTTTTAAGCTATGAAATTATCGGAAGAGTGGGTGAATTTGTGACCTTTTTTGAGATCTTTTTGAGCTTTCTTCATCATATTTTCATTAATTATGGAAGATTAGAGAATTCGTAAGGAACATTTTGTCCCTATTTAATAAAGTCATTCCTAATTGCTCTTTTTCCATCCAAATTTTCACATGTTTTCTTTCAAGTCCTAAGCACTTCAAAAAGATATGTGATCCCCAAGCCAGGGAGCAAAACATGCATTGACTTCAAGGCCACATATCTGAAAAGCAACACTGCTACAGGTGCAGTTTCAGTTTCATGAGCAGAAGTACAAAGATATATCAAAAAACATTCTTTGGTATAGTAAAATTAACAATTTGTAAACATAGAAATGACAGTTTCATCACACATGCACATTGATCTTCCTATAAAGTCCAATACATATGAAATGACAGTTTCATCATACATTCAATCTTGTTGCATAAAATATGACAAATATAAAAACTTTATTAGTCATGAATTTCATAATCATAAGAAATTCAAAAAGAACGTAGTAACTTAGTAAAATAGATGTATAAGAACATTACCATGGTTTAGGTAATTTTTTTTTTATGAAACCTTGTTCATGGCACTCAAACTGTCACATCCCAGTCTCGACTCCGCCGTAACACGATATTGTTCGCTTTAGGCCCTGGCCATGCCCTCACGGTTTTGTTTCTGGGAACTCACACGAGAACTTCCCAGTGGGTCACCCATCCTGGGAATGCTCTCGCCCGAACTCGCTTAACTTCGAAGTTCTGATGGAATCCAAAGCCAGTGAGTTCCCAAAAGGCCTCGTGCTATATGAAGGTGGGCATGTACATATAAGGCACATCACCCCCCCTCCGTTGGTTGATGTGGGATCCTACAATAACAAAGCATTTGAAAACATATTTAGCTTTATGAACATAATAACCCCTCTTCGTAAAACCCGTATAGTTTCCAGAAAATACTACTACGTAGGTATGAAAAACCAATGCACAAGGCCAGTGAAAATTGAAGTATGCCATGTCATAATATTTCAGCACTAAAAGATGTAAGCCAAGTATGAAACCAATATAAAGTAGTATGCTAGTCAGAGTCACCTAACGTGACCTGTACGACTGGATCTATAGCTCATCAACATATGTCTTCACACGAGTCGGAGTCACCTAATGTGACTTGCACGACAGGCTAGGTGTAAATAAGTACGCTCTAGTGCTACGATCACGTGAAAGCTGTGTAATAGATTGCGGATCACCTACGAGTAGGAACCACCTATTGTGGTCTGTTCGACATGCTAGCACCAAAACTTAAATCCAAGGTGAGCATGCGGTACGGGAGGTGAACAATCACGTGAAAGTTGTGCCTAGGTCTCGGGTGGGAGCACTAACACCAGGTTGCAGCATAATAAGCTCTAAATGCATAAATGCATAGAAATATGCAATGCAATAAGACCAATCACATGCTAACTCACCTGAAGCTTTACCCGAACCTCCGCAACATCAAATATTATAATTCACAATTCATACTAATGCAACAATATAATAATAAGCAGTGTAGACATGGCATACTAGGCATAAATTCATTTAAAAACATTTTCTGGAAATCGTAAAGCATATATATAGAAACAAATGCCCACTCACCCTTCTGTTTTGCGCCCCTTCAAGTTCTAGGTAGTTATTCATCTTTGGTGGCTCACGAGGACTACTCGGCGGTTCTGACGTACTACTAAATAATGTAGGGATTATCTCCCTGTTTGTATAATTAGTACCTAGTTAGTTCGACTGCACTTCCGTTTTACCTATGCTCTGATATGTGTGTATTATATACTTGAGCACTTTCACACACTTATATATTATCTTTAGTTAAATAAGTTTAGTTTTGGTTTTTATTTATTCACATTTTCTTATTATTATTATTATTATCACTTATGTTACGCACTTGGCTACATCACCCTCACGTGACGGTCAACATGCCTCGACTCCGGTCGGAATGTGTCACAAACTACCTAGATGTTTTCTTGACAACTTTATGGCAAGTTGGTCACGACTTGTACCACCAACCCCTGGTTAAATTGAATCCAATAGTTGCTTGGGATGCGAAAGTTCCATTCTATTATGAAATCATAGGATTTTCAAATCATTTAGGACATTTAAGCATCATCTCACAAACATGAAGTATAAATGAACAAAGAAACAAACCATCACACAATTAAGTAAGATGCATCACAAAAATTCAACTTAAAAAAAAAAAGGGACAGGTTGACGATAACAGACTAACCTTGTGCAACGCAAGATCAAGCAAAAGCAACTCATCAATCTTTTTTAACTCAGAATCAGCATCGAAAGCACCTCCTGTATACATCTCAGTTGAGGTGGGTAGGATTTGAACAAGTAATTTTAGATGCTCAAACCTGTTTTGTACATGTTTAGGGCAAGAAAGATTGATAGAAAAAATATAAGCGCAAAAAATATTGAAGAAGGGTGTTGATTTACTTTTGTTTGTATTCGGAGAGCTGTGCAACATCCGGATTGAAAAAAACAAACGGTTGATCGTATGTTTCCGAGAACAGGCTTTCCTATTGACAAAATATAACAATCAACAAATTGAAATTTGAAGCAGCTAATAAAGTATGTCGGAGTATAACCTTGGTATTGTTTTACTTTGAGGGCAACCAAAGCAACGAAGATGGGTGGCAAAAGTGATTACATTCCACTGTCCTCAAAACTTATTGCGGTTTCTCGCTATAAGGTGATCCTTATTGTTTCTCCTTTGTAATTAATAAAAAAAAGGCAATAGTTTTCTATATTTCATAAATACGGTGAGGTGAAAATTGCAATCATAATTTAAAATAAGAACAATTTACCTGATATTTTGGAAGTTAAGATTTCTTTTCTTCGTAATTCTTGTGCTCTAGATAGTGACTTCTTCACTCAATTGTATAGCCGTCAAGCAAACAAATACATCTACAAGTGATGTTTAATAGCGGGAATGAGTATACACTTAAAGTCAACAAAAAACTTAAAATAATCATCTCAGATTTTGCAGCGGCACTTAAAACTAAATTTGTTACCTGTAAGCTCGGCATCCCTGTCAATTCTCTTATGAAGCTTAAATAACTCAATTAAATTGAACCACTGCAATGAGATTTCTTGGCTTGTTTTGTCAACATGAATGATTGTAGATTTCTTATTCAATTCAACTATGGCAATATGAGGGACAACCTTTCTTGATACCATGTTGTAGATCCAATCGAACAACCCCAAAAAGTGTTGTGAAACTTTTTCATTCAATGGAACTTATTCATTTGGCGAATTACTATGATTTTCAGGCAAATACAGCGTGGACCACCAACTTGTTTCGATTTGCACCTTTACCATAAACAGGTAAACCCATCCTTATTTCTTCTATTTTTAGTGTTCTCGATGCACGAGGTCCTGCAGCAGTTTCTGAATATGCCAATGCTGTCCCTCGAAGTTGTTCACCTTTTCGAGTCTTAACCAGTTTTCTTAAATTTTTTTACCAAAACTCTTATTAGAATTTGTTGTTCTTTTCGATCAATTTCTTTCACCATTTTATTTACCTTGAATCATAAATTAAATATAGCATAAATATTTATGTTTTAAAAAAAAATCCTTTTTAGCATGTAGGTTGAAGAGCAACACTGTCAAAAATCTTAAAAACTCAAATTAATAAATAAAAAAATACATAAAAGTTTGCGAAAATCAGATAATTAATAAAGAAAATGTAACCAAAAACCATTTTGATAGTTTTTTAGATCAAATTTGGAAGTAGTAGTTGACAAAGAAAATACATAGATTAATTTTTTGTGGATTAATAATACCTACAGGTTGAATGTAAATATTCCTGATTTTTTTTTCTGAATATGTAAGTTGAGTTCATGTATTGTTAAAAGGCTATTCATTTTCTTAAACATGTAAGTTGCAATTTTTCCTGAAATATTTCTTGTTCGTTGAGAGAGTGTACTTATCAACAACACTCATTAAAGCAATTCGGGGAGGATGAGAGAGTCTACTCCCAGAAAAACCTAATGAAAACACCAACCAACCAAAGCAACTGACCTTTGAACAATAATTTGAAAAATTGAAAACATAAAAAAGAAAGAAAGCAACTGACAAAAAAAAAAAAATGTAAAATGTCTAACAACATTTTATAAAAAAAAAAAAAAAAAATTAAGAATACTTCCCATTTAAGCAGCTAATAAGGACCAAAAAGTCCATATGGAAGTTTTTGGAACCCATCACGCCTAATTTGGAGTAATCCTATTCTCAAAGCAGCAACTTTAGCACACATGAGGGTGTTCTGCTTGCTTAGCGCAAGCAACAACCATTAGGATCAAATATTCGCAGTTTAGGTACCACTTAGAGTAGATATATAGTTAACTATACAATTGTGACCTTTGCTCAAGGTTAAGCTTAACTTTAGGTGATGTAACCACGTTCACTTACCTTTAATCAAATCCAACAATGTCCTCAACTGCATTTTCACTCATATATATAACATCCCACATCAACCAACGGAGAGGGGGTGATGTGCCTTATATGTGCATGCCCACCTCCATATAGCATGAGGCATTTTGGGAACTCACTAGCTTCGGATTCCATTGGAACTCCGAAGTTAAGCGAGTTCAGGCGAGAGCAATCCTAAGATTGGTGACCCATTGAGAAGTTCTAGCGTGAGTTCCCAGAAACAAAACCGTGAGGGCATGTCCAGGGCCCAATGCGGACAATATCATGCTACGGTGGAGCCGAGACTGGGATGTGACAGAATAGTATCAAGCCACTTTGCCGTGTGGTGCAAGTGTGCCGACGAGGACGTTGGGCCCCTAAGGGGGGTGGATTTTAACATCCCACATCGACCAACGGAGAGTGGGTGATATGCCTTATATGTACATACCCACCTCCATATAGCACGAGGCCTTTTGGGAACTCACTAGCTTCGGATTCCATCGGAACTCTGAAGTTAAGCGAGTTCGAGCGAGAGCAATCCTAGGATGGGTGACTCATTGGGAAGTTCTCGTGTGAGTTCCTAGAAACAAAATCATGAGGGCGTGGCTGGGGCCCAAAGTGGACAATATCGGGCAACGGAGGAGCCAGGACTGGGACGTGATAGAATATAATATGGTATTAGAGCCACTCTGCCGTTCGGTGCGAGTGTGCCGACGAGGACGTCGGGCCCCTAAGGGGGGTGGATTGTAACATCCCACATCGACCAACGGAGGTGGGGGTGATGTGCCTTATATGTACATGCCCACCTCTATATAGCACGAGACATTTTGGGAACTCACTGGTTTCATATTCCATCGGAATTCCGAAGTTAAGCGAGTTCGGGCGAGAGCATTCCCAGGATGGGTGACCCATTAGGAAGTTCTCGTGTGAGTTCCCAGAAACAAAACTGTAAAGGCGTGGCCAAGGCCCAAAGCGGACAATATCATGTTAGGACGGAGCCGATCTGAGATGTGACATATATGTTCTATTTTTCTCATTTAATTAGACTAAAAATAATTAAGCTAACTGACACATTTTTTACTTATATTTGAGGATATCAAACCTTGTACTTAATCTATACTCTTATCATTTTATACTCATTTTCACCAGTAAGCTAAACCCCCAAGTAATGTACGCAATAAAGAAATTATATATATACTAAAAGAGAAAATGAACTGAAACACTATTCATAAGCACAGTATTGTTCCGGTTTTACCCCCTATTTTTTCCCTCTTTTTCAACTTTGCCTTTTTGTCTTGCTGTCAAGTGCAGCAACATTCTCGAACATGTGGGATCCCGTTCCATCGACACGTCCTGCCTACCCCCTTCTCGCTCTTGCTCACCGCTCCATGTCGCTTTATCTCCTTTGTCGCTCACAATCATCGCAAAAAAACCTCAAACCATCAAATCCATTTTCACAATTTCTCTCAGAATCGGCACTTTTCCCTCGCTCACCGCTTCATCGTCAACAAATCTCAACCGTAGCCGCACTACAAGCCCATATGGACGGAAAACCCATGAAGAAATCTTGGTCGTCGGCTGACAACTGAACTACAACATCGTCTTGACTCACCCTAGCATCAGTAGATTCTAGCTTCAAACCTTCTCCGACCCTTCTACCCAAAAGCTTTCTCATCGATTTATCATCAGGTAAGATACTGGAGTTTTTATTTGGCATTTGATTGAAGTTTTATGTGCATAAAATAAGAAAACAAACTCAAACCCCCAAACTAATTAACATATAAAATTCTACAAATTCTCTCACACTTAATCGAATCGATCTCAATTGTTAAGGTTTTAAGGTTTCGGTCTTCAAATTTCGGCAAATGATTTCCGTCTGAACACCGGCGACAAAATATGTAAAAAAAATGATATTCTTCTCAACATATGTAGATAATTTCATTGGATAAATTCGTCCATGCACCTTAAATTTTATGTTTGCTTAGTATATGTTTTCATAATTAGATCATATCAAGCTCCATTCATGTCCACTTCTATTCCTAAGAGCCCGTCTTTTGTCAATGGCGACAACGGAGGCTAGGCTTGAAGCCAAACCAGAACCAAAAGAAATCGAAGAGAGTTCTGAACCTCTTCTCAAATACAAGGTAAACAAAACTAAAATATCCTTTTTATGAACACCAATCAGCTTCTTTGCCCGTTAGGTCCATTGTTCTTCATTTTACATGTCTTTCGAAGCATATTTGAGGATAGAGATTTAATACTCCTCAATTTGGGATTTCTGTGTTGTAGATTTTGCAACAGCAGTTGCATGGGACTCAGGGAAGCCGTTGGTGATGGAGAGGGTGAAGGTTGCTCCACCTAAGGCCATGGAAATGAGGGTAAAGGTCAAAGATACCTCAGTTTATCACACTAAACTCTACTTCTGCCGAAGGTCAGCAATAATATCTACTACATATATATATAATATACATAAAATATACATATATGTGTGTATATATATGTGTGATTTTATACGATTAACCCTTGAGAATTGCAGATTTGTAAACTATGAGTAGAGTTTTCTGGGCACATTTACTTCGAGTGAATACATTGGACTTCATTCTGGTCATCTTTCCAAAATTAAGCCCCTTGCTCAGTTGGACAAAGTTTACATCCTCAGTTGTGCCATACCGACAAGTTTGGTGTCCTACTCAATGCTTTAGAGCCTTGAATTATGCATCCTAAACTGATACTACATATTGATTCGTTTGCATTATACTGGATATTTTGTTTTTTTAATATTTGGTTTGGGTGCCCCTCTGAATGTAGCTAAAGGAAAAATTATCCTCAGTTGCTGTTTATGGCCTCGCTGTAAGTTTGGAGAAATTTTGTTGATCCTAAATTCTTTGTTCTAATAAATTGCATTTATTTTCTTTTCCATATTTATACTGATACATGCATGATCTAGGCTACTAAAGGTGCAAGAATGTTTGGGGCGCGACTGAGTATAGGGGTGGAGTCGGTGGACTTGAAGCCCAAGAGGTTTGACACAGGTATTTAATTTTTTATTTTTTACATTTGGATTTGGTTTAACAAGTAGTTTAGTGGAAAAACACATAAACATATTTTTGCTTAAACATTCTTTTCCTGGTCATAACTAAGAAATTTGGAGTAAATGAATTTGTGAATTCGAGTTACAATGACAAACTAGTGCACGAGATGAAAAATGATTTGCTATGGTTATTATGTGTTGGACATGAATCAACATAGATAGTTAAGTTATAACTTTAACTTATATTTTTATTTTCTTTTGCTTCTCATCTACCCAAGTCTACAATGTACGTGCAGCTAAAGAGAAGACCGAGACATCAACTAGTACAGAAGCTCCTGATAAGACTAATTGCATATAGCACTACAAATGAGCACCACAAATTTAAGCTTCATGTTGGTATGTGATTTCCACTCCATCTCATCTTTTTTTTTTTAATATCAGTTAAATTTTCAAACCTTTTGTACGTATCAAGTAATTCTCCACATAATTGAATAATGGCCCTTTTTTTTGTTTCTCTTTTTCGCCCTCCATCAATTCATTAGTTAAATAGATGCTTTGTATATATATGAAAACTTGGTTTTGATAGGCACCAAAAGTTTGGCCATAATAATTTGTCGTTACAGTAAGATTAATGATTTAATGGGGTTGTGTTTAATTTTTTTAGAGTTTAAATTAAAGGGTTGAGCTTGATGGCTTTACTCTTTTCTTTTTTGTCTTTCCATTGTTGTATTATATGTAAAATTCAAATGGGTTCTTCAATCTTTTTTTTTTAGTTTTTTGGAGGTTTCTTGGGTTGTTGATGCACAAAACCGGAGGGTCTTCGAACAACGTAAATCCGACCGTGAATCTGCAAGAAAGTAAAGAACACAAGATATATTGTGGTTCACCCCAATGTTTGGGCTACGTCCACACTGATGTTGATATTGTTTCACTCTGAATGGTGAATATACAAGAAGGCTAGAGGCAGTGTGCTCTCTAGCCTATTTTCTCCCTTCCCATGGCCTAAATCTTGACCTCCCCTAATGAGGAGAGTGAGGAGTCCATTTATAGAATAAGGGATCCTCACTTATTATATATTTGCCCATTCATTTATCACATAATTACATTTGAGTCCCCCGAGTATTTATACGAGATATAAATACGGAGGCTCTAAGTATGGTACAAACAGTAGTCCCCCAAGTCTTTATTCAAGAGAGTCTTTTGGCTGGAGACTTGAAATTCAGTCCATGTGTGGGCCAAAGTAACTAGATGTCGTCTAGAACTGAATACTCGATATGAGGCGGTGTTCAATGTGAAATGATGCTCAACTAGAAGTAGAACATGTTGCGAGGCTGCTCGGCTTGTGGCTTATGTTGCCTTGGTTGGCTCGGCTTGTGGCGTTGAAGGTGAGGGAGTCCCTTTTATAGAATAAGGGCTCGCTCCTCAATAAATAAATGATGGATTATGAGTGATGCTTGCGGCGAAGCGGTTGCTCAACAGGCGGCGATGCTCTCTAATGATGGTGAAGGAGTCCCTTTCATATAATAAGGGCTAGCTCCTCAATACATAAGTGATAGGTTAGGAGTGATGCTCGCGGCAAGGCGGTTGCTCAGTTAGCGGCGATGCTCTCTAATAAAGGTGAGGGAGTCATTTTTATAGAATAAGGGCTTGCTCCTCAATACATAAGTGATGGGTTACGAGTAATGCTCGTAGCGAGGCGGTTGCTTAACGGGCAGCGATGCTCTCTAATGAAGGTGATGGAGTCCCTTTTATAAAATAAGGGTTCGCTCCTCAATACATGAATAATGGGTGCTCTCTAATGAAAGTGAGGGAGTCCCTTTTATAGAATAAAGGTTCGCTCCTCAATACATAAATGATGGGCTAAGTCCCCCAAGTATTTTTCATGAGTCCCAGTTACGGAAGCCCAATATATGGTACATAGTGTAGTCCCCAAAGTCTTCAGTCAATAGAGTCTGTTGGCTGAAGACTTCAAATTCAATACATGTATAGGCCGAAGTGGCAGTTGTTCGGAGGTGGTCTTTGTATACCATGCACTGAAGCTTTGTAGGTGAATCTTTGAAAGTGAAGCTTTGAAGCTGGAGCTTTTGTAAATGAAGCTTTTGAAGTCGGAGCTTTGTAAATTAAGCTTTCAAAGCTGGAGCTCTTATAAATGAAGCTTTCGAAGCTGGATCTCTGTAAATGAAGCTTTCGAAGCTGGAGCTCTCGAAGCTAGAGCTCTGTAAATGAAGCTTTCGAAGCTGATTGACATGAGTGATGCTCATGAATGTTTATGTTGATTGACATGCGTGATGCTCATGGATGTTGACATGAGTGATGCTCATGAATGTTTATGTATGATTGACATGAGTGATGCTCACGTATAATTTTGGAGTACTGGACGTACTTTTGATCACCTAGTTGGTGATAATAGCGGCAGGTTGCCGAATAATTTTGGAGTACTAGACGTACTTTTGATCACCTAGTAAGTGATAATAGCGACAAGGTGCCAAATAATTTTGGAGTACTAGACGTACTTTTGATCACCTGGTTGGTGATAATAGCGGCAGGGTGCCGAATAATTTTGGAGTACTGGACGTACTTTTAATCACCTGGTTGGTGATAATAGCTTTGATCACCTGGTTGGTGATAATAGCGGTATGGTGCCGAATAAATTTGGAGTACTGGACGTACTTTTGATCACCTGGTTGGTGATAATAGCTGCAGGCTGCCGAATAATTTTGGAGTACTGGACGTACTTTTGATCACCTAGTGGGTGATAATAGCGGCAGGCTGTTGAATAATTTTGGAGTACTGGATGTACTTTTGATCACCTGGTTGGTGATAAGCAAGTGGGTGTCCGGTCAGACAAGAGATCACCATGAGCATGTGGCTTATCAGTCTATAAGTTGGTAAACTTCTTTAATCAACAACAATGTTGATCGGTGGATCTAGTTTCTCAATAATTCCTGACAATAAATGACAGTATAAGTACGACCGTATAATGAATAAATCAAATTGACAAAGTTTGTCAAGGCAAAATATTTTATTATGTGCCTTTTATGAATAAATGATTTATTTTGTTGTGCGATAAATGACATGTTGCATAAATCAACAATATATTAGGTATTGCCTAAATGTGTGTGTGTGTATATATATATATATATAATCATGAATAAATGATTTATTCAGTTGTTTGATAAATGACATGCTACATAAATCAATAATATATTAGATATTGCCTAAATGTGTGTGATATATATATAATCATGAATAAATGATTTATTCAGTTGTTTGATAAATCACATGTTGTATAAATCAATAACATGGTAGTAATCTTATGATATCAGAAATTATATTATTTAATCATAAGTCATCATGGTATAAAAATAATAAAATTATTATTTTATAATTAGTCATCATGACACAAATAAAATAATAAGATATTAAATAAACAATGATATTGAGAAAACATAATGATGTTTGCTAAAAATGAAAAGTAAAGCTTTCTTTATTTTTTTCCTTTTGTCAGATGGCAGACGGAATAATGATAGAATTAATAATAGGATGATTATAAGAAAACTTATCGTTTTAGAGTGGGCATCTTTTGGTTCAACAGAAAGTGGGATGGGGGACCTTGGTGCAGTGTAGTGGTGCACTGTAAAGTATCAAGTTTTGGGTCATTTGCTAGCTCCAACAAGACTTCGTGTCGGCACCTCTTGTTGTGCAGGCTCAAGTGGTCCCTTTAAAGTTTTTCCAATCAAGTATTTGACAGCTGTCCCTTTGTTCTGTTCCGTGGCTTTTTCAGAAAAATAGGCATGGGGTCATGCACAAAGCCCTGGCATGCCATCGCGGGGCCACAGAGCTCCATAGTTGTTGCCAAAGAGTTCGTTCTTTTCCAACTTCTCATAAGCATCAGCTTTGAGGGGATCCACCCGTATATGGTCTCACCGGCGGCGGCGTTAAGCCAAGAGGACCAGCCGGCGGAGACTTGCTCAGCCTCCAAAGAAGAACGACTTGAAAAACCCAATCTGAAGCTAAAAGCACCACCTTTCCCACCATTGTGACTATTATGGCTATGATAAGACCAGCTTTATGATGATCATCTGTAAATGAAGCTGGGGGACTACTTTTTGATGATCTGTTATAACTACCATATTGCAAGTGCTGTACCACTTGCCCCCGTTACTATGCATGCTATTGATCGTCTGCAAATCCAAATCCCCAGTGCTACACACCCGGCGGACCGGGACGGTCTCTGACTCCCTCATGACGAAAGTTATCACGACAGCATAAAACTGATTCGCAACCGCCTTGGCCATCCTGCGAAACTCGTGCTTCATCACAAACTTATGCAACAGAACAGCGGGCTTGTTCTGCTTCTTGGTCTTACTTATCGCTAGCAGCACAGATTGATCTTTGCCCACACCCTGAATGGTCACGATTTTCTTGTTTGCCAACCCAGAGTGCTTGTAGGAGTGGAGATTGAGGAGGTTGTTGGGCTCCTTGGTGAACCGCACGCCGACGTGACTCCTCTCGAACTTTTTCACTAGAAAAGAGTTGTTCTTCTTCACTATCTCCCATATTAGTTGCCCTAGAACTGTCGCCATCTCTGAGATTTTGATTCAACTGCTCAGATTGGGGATTTAGGGTTTACAGAAGAGAGGAGAAGTTGGGGTTTATCATTCGATGAGCCTGCGAGCGTCTTCGGGGGAGAACTTAGGGGCAGAGGCAAGATCCGTGTCCAGAACGACGCCATTCTTGTCCAGCTTTCACTTCTTGGTTGGGTCCATTGGAGAAGAGCAAGGTTAAACCCTAACCCTTGGGAAAAGAAACAAAGAGTCTAGAGAGAGAGCGAGTTGGGATTTTTCTGTTTACTATCAGAGAGAGGTTAGGCTCTTCCTGTCTATGGTCCTGTGGAATGTGGATGTAGAAGGGTCGGAGTTTGGGGTTTGGTTTGCTTGGGTTTTTGCAGATTCACGGTGGAGTGTGGTGAGGTTTCATGGTGGTGAGATGAAAAAATGAAAGAGAACCAACATAACTTTTCATGTTGTTTCCCACAGACGGCACCAAATGTTGATGCACAAAACCGGAGGGTCTTGGAACAACGTAAATCCGACCGTGAATCTACAAGAAAGTAAAGAACACAAGATATATCGTGGTTCACCCCAATGTTTGGGCTACGTCCACACTGATGTTGATATTGTTTCACTCTGAATGGTGAATATACAAGAAGGCTAGAGGCAGTGTGCTCTCTAGCCTATTTTCTCCCTTCCCATGGCCTAAATCTTGACCTCCCCTAATGAGGAGAGTGAGGAGTCCTTTTATAGAATAAGGGCTCCTCACTTATTACATATTTTCTCCTTCATTTATCACATAATTACATTTGAGTCCCCCGAGTATTTATACGAGATCTAAATACGGAGGCCTTAAGTATGGTACAAACAATTGGTTTTTTATGGTGAGTTCACGACTTGATTTAGCTTATTTTTCTGTCTCCAAATATAAGTTATTAGATGCTTTTCTTTGTTTTCCTCTAATTTTTAAACTTATTTTTTGTTATTTAGTGTGAGAAAATGGCTTCAAAATTGGAATTTCCATTATCTGGGCAAGGGAAAACAGGAAGAGAACACCATTAGTGGTGACGATGGAGAATCCTTTCTTTGCGGTGGAAATCGATGGTCTATGTGCAACATTTAGCCCAGTTCATAAGAGCAGTGGTCAAAATGAAGAACCAATGACATGGGGATTTGTTTAATTTTATCAAGTTTTATACTAAGGTAAAACTCCCCCCATTTAACATAGTTTTAAATGCTGATTAGTATGTGTGTGAATTGGATTGTGAGTATGGTTGTATATACGTAATAGTAGAATTAGAAACATTGTTGTAATTATGTGTAACTAGAGTTGTAAACCCGCACATAACGCGGGCTTTTTTGCTTGTTATTACTAATTGACTATTAATAAGAAATCATCATGTTCTCTCATTTGGAATATGATCAACAATTTATCAAAACTATTTTTTTATACAATTTATCATCTTCTCTTTGGCAGCCCTACATGTGACCTCTGATTTCTACCAGTGCAGCCAACTTACCCCATCCCCACCCCCAAATCTGATCCAAAGCAACCAAATCAGGGCCTACCAAGACAACAATAAAACCCTAGACGGAGCAAAACCCACAAAGCCTATTCTTTAAAGAAATGGCATGGCCGTAAATAAACTGAAATCCACCCCAAAACACTGTTCATTAGTATAGTGCAATTTCATCCCTTACTTTAGACTAAATTAATGTTGATACTCCTAATACCTCTACTTAAAAAAATAAACAAAAAATAAAAAGAAGAGTCCAAAAATGAAACTTGTGTTGGGATCTATTTTATCTGACAATATTTAGGGTGGCCGGCGGCAAGGAGAAGAGAGAAAAGGGATATGTGTTTATGGAATTGTAGAGGAATGTGTGTTGTTATCTCTTCTACATTGTACCTTTATTTATAGTAGTAGAAGGAGAGAAGATATTCCTTTTTCCCCAAGAAATACAAGTTGTAATAGGAAATGATAACTAGAATCAAATCTAATCTAGGATTTACACAATCACACTTAAACTAGGAATGTTTACAACACTCCCCTTTGAGTGTGTAAATACTCAAGGTAGATTTAGTATCATGCAGAAGTTGAGGAAGTCGACTCATCGATACTAATTCCAAGGAACAACACTTATTCTCAATAAGGTAGGAACTTGCATAAGTAGTAAGTCTCACTAAAAAAACCCTAAGGCTATGACAAAAACCCAATGAGGGATAAAATCCATAGTCTAAGGAAAAATGCGTGAGAAATGCAAAGTCAAATAAACGTCTACGGGATGTCATCAGGGATATGACCAGCCCAAGGTGGGTGCCTCGTTAAAACCTAGTTAGGTAGTAAAAACCCAGTGGGAAAAATACTCCTAATCATAGGGGAAAAGAGTACATTAAGATCAAGCAAGTATCTACAAGATACTCCTTCTGAGTTTGACATAATTCCAAAGAGAAATAGCAAAGTTACAACTCTGAAAGTTTACGCATACCAATTCCATGAACAAGCTTCTGAAACGTCGTCTTTGATAGTGATTTGCTGAAGAGATCAGCCAGATTGTCTTGTGAACGGATTTGCGTGACTTTAATCTTCTGATGCTTTTATTGTTGATGTGTAAAGAAGAACTTCGACGCAATGTGCTTGGTGTTGTCTCCTTTGGTGAAGAGATCGGCCAGATTGTCTTGTGAAAGACCATTCATAAGAGTCCTCGAAGACTTCGCTTTATCCTCATTAAAGCGGCGCAACACCTTCTGTGTGTAGTTCGATTGCTGTACTAAAATTTCATCCGAACAATGCTCTATCTCTATACTGAGACAATATCGAGTCTTACCTAGATCTTTCATCTCAAATTCTGACTTCAGGTGCGCAGCAGTTTTCGCGAGCTCTTCAGGAGTTCTGATAAGATTCATGTCATCGACATATACTGCAACAATCACAAATCCGGAATGTGACTTCTTAATGAACACACAAGGTCATAATTCGTTGTTCACATATCCCTAACTAGTCAAATACTCACTCAAACGGTTATACCACATTCTTCCGGATTGTTTCAAATCATAGAGTGAAAGCCTCAGCCGAATTGAGAGTGTGTTCCGAGGTTTAGAAATATTTGAACCAGTCAATGTAAGTCCTTCGGGAACTTTCATATGGATTTCCATATCAAGATCCCCATAGAGATACGCGGTTACTACGTCCATCAGCTGCATATCCAGTATTCGAAAACTACCAAACTGATAAAGTAGCGAAAAGTAATCACATCCATAACGAGTGAATAAGTTTTGTCATAGTTAATCCCGGAGCATTGTGAGAAGCCTTGTGCAACAGGATGAGCTTTTTAACGCATAATTTCATTCTTCTCATTACGCTTCCGAACGAAAACCCACTTGTAGGCAACGAGCTTCACATGTGGAGGAGTAGGAGCTATGGGTCCAAACACTTTACATTTCGCAAGCGAATCGAGTTCGATTTGGATTGCTTGTTCCCAGTTTGACTAATCAGTTCTACGTCGACATTCATCAACGGAACACAATTCAATGTCAACGCTCAACATGATCGCAGTAACTACTACAAATGTTAATGCATCGTCGATAATCATCTCATTTCTATGCCACACATCATCTAAGCTAGCATAATAGATCGAAATCTCATGATTATTGGGAAGAAGATTCGTCTTTTCAAGGATGCTTCCATAATCTAGAATTTCCTCATGAGTAGGGTAGAATGCGTAAGCAATAGTCGGATTCACGGTAAGTTCTTCAGGACCTTGTGCCGTGGTTTTCCTCTTCCGAGGGTGTGAATCCTTTAAACCAAGGGGTCTGCCATGCTTTTATGTAGGGGTAGATGATTGCCTAGCCGCTCATGTACATGGATAACCAATATTGGCGTCCCAGGCTTCCAGGAGGGCAGTCCGTTGTACATTTGGTACATCTATCTTTGCAGGCGTATTCGCACGTAGAATATGTGATCTTGTCACGCGCGCTAGATCGATGAAAGCATCTGGCGTGCTCTAGAGATCTAATATGTGCTACACTTTAGTTTCAGACTGAGTGGTGCGGGGATCTAAATGAGACAAAGTAGGAGTCGTCTACGATAATTCGCGTCGTTCTTCAGGAACAATGACGTTCTTATCTCCCCTCAACGACGGGAAGATTGTCTCATAGAAGTGACAATCCACGAAACGAGTGGTAAACAGATCGCCTGTCAAAGGTTTTAAGTAATGAATAATTGAAGCAGAATCATATCCAACATAGATTCCCATCCTTCGCTGAGGCCTCATTTTTGTACGTAAGGGCGGAGAGATCGACACATATACCACACAACCAAAAATACGTAGATGCGATATGTCGGATTCCTATCTGGTAACCAACTGAAGGGTACTAAATGGTTGTGTCGTAACAGGCCTCAGGCAGACCAACTTTGTTGCGTGCGATATTGCATGGCCCCAAGCAGCGATTGGGAACTTGGTACGTATGATCAACGATCGAGCAATCATTTGTAAGCGCTTAATGAAAGCCTCTGCCAGGCCGTTCTTGGTGTGAACATAGGGTATAAGATGTTCAACTTCAACCTCAACCGACATGCAATAGTCATCAAAAGTTTTAGATGTGAATTCTCTAGCATTATCCAATCGAATAGATTTGATTAGATAATTAGGGTAGTGAGCCTTGAGCTTGATAACCTGAGCCAACAGTTTGGAGAATGCAGTGTTCCTTGTGGACAACAAACACACTTGTGACCAACGTGTGGAAGCGTCAACCAAAACCATAAAGTATCTAAATGGTCTGCAGGGAGGGTGAATCGGTCCACAAATGTCCCCTGAATCCGTTGTAGAAAAATGGGAGGATTCGAACGAATCTTGTCATAAGAAGGCTTAGTAATAAGCTTTCCCATCGAACATGTTTGACATGCGATTCCTTGGATCGAACCTAAACTTTGGGTTAGTGGATGCCGGTGTGAACATTTGAGGATACGGCGAATCTCTATTCGTCCATGATGTCCCAAACGATCATGCCAAAGTGTAATTTCGTGCGTGATCCTAGTAGTAGGGCCAGCCACATAGTGGCATTCAATGGGGAGTATGGTCGTAGTATACAAACTTCTCGGGATACGCTCCATCTTATCTAGAATACGCTTCTAGCCATATTCGTAGGAAGTTATGCATAAAAATTCAACTCCGTTTTCTTCGTGGGTTTCAGCGTGGTAATTGTTGTCTTTAATATCCTTGAAACTTAACAACATTCTTCCGGAATGTGGAGAATAGAGTGCCTCAGAAATGGTCAACATTGTACCATTAGACAACATTATACGTGCCTTACCGTATCCTTCTATCAGGTTGGATGGGCCTGAGAGGGTTGTCAAAGATGCATTCTTAGGTGTGAAGTTAGTGAAATAGATGTGTTCATGCAAAACTGTATGCATGGTTGCACTATCTGCCAGACAACTAACTTTCCCACTAGTCATACCTAGAATGAAAAATTAATTTGAATCAGTCACTTGCATAAAAGTTTATAAAAACAATTATCAATTCAAAATAATTTCATTTATTCAAGGATTAAAAACTTAATATCCATAACAAATCATCAACTAATAATCCAAACATAAAGGAAAATTGTTCAAAAATCAACCAAAAACAAATGAGGGGTTCGGCCACTAGGTGGAATTCGGCCCCAATTGTCTTATTTCAACTCCCCATTGTCTTATTTCAACTAAAAATAAGTCTATGTCTAAAATTCTAATCTTCCATAGGGGTGGTATCCACCTGAAAATCAGAAACCTTCAACTTTGTAGTCTCCGGTTCGTCCACTTGCATGAAGTTTGATTTAAACTTCTTACGACAAGAATGGTATTCATCTACAACCTTCTTAGGAGCTCGGCAAACACGGGACCAATGGTCCTTTGAACCATAACGACAACACATGTTCGCATCCATGGTTTCAGGTGCTTTGCCCTTATTCTTGAAGTTCGTGGCCTTGGGAGCGAGGTTTGGGCGCTTCTGGGCTTTGTTTCCTCCCTTGGATGGGCCTTGACTTTGTTAACCTTGGTAGGATGGCTTATGGCCACCCCTATCACGCCCCATTTGGCGTTTTGGGCGTTGGTGATTGCTATAATGTGCTTCAGGCACAGCAGTCACCCTAGTAGGCCGAACCTGATGATTCTTCATCACCGGCTGGTTCTGCTTTTCAGCGAGAAGTAAAACAGAGATCAAATCAAAAAACTTGGTGAACTTCTGAGCTCTATATTGTTGCTGCAGAACAATATTAGAAGCAAAAATGGTCGAATAGGTCTTCTTCAGAAGTGATCGAATTCGACAAACTTCATAATTATATCCATTCATAGACTTAAAGTCTTGGAAACGCAAATGTTGCCAGTCGTGTCTTGCTTCAGGCAAAAATATGTCCTTTTGGTGATCAAAATGATCAGCCAATGAGACCCATAATGCACGTGGATCCTCCTCAGCAAGATATTCAGTTTGTAGAGCGTCATGAATATGTCTTCGGATGAAGATCATAGTAGTGGCTTTTTTCAGCTTCGCCAACAGGCTCGTCCGTTACTTCTTCAATGGCAGGACACAAGTTCTTTGCAGTGAGGTGGAGCTTCACATATCCAGAAACCTCTAAAGCGACGAAGTTGAGTTTGTTCAAATTTGACATGTTCCTCTCACAAAATAGATGGACAAGATGTGGTTAGTATGATGGAGAAAAAGCAATCCATTCGTGTAGGAGTAGAACATATAGGTTCTAATAGACATGATTTGGTTTAATTTTGCATGAAAAACTTCGAGTTTTCATGGGTGATGTGTTTAAATGAAAAACTTCAAGTTTTCAAACAAGGCATGGTTATAAGAAACTTCAGATTTCAAAATAATTATGAACTTCAGGTTCATATATTCCTGCAGGCAAATACAAATATATACAAACAAATATGCAACAAGAATATGCAAAGAAATCATTTTAAGTTTATAATTATAATTGAATTTTAATTATTTGGACTTCGGGCCAAATTAAAGTGTGGGCGAAAAAATATAAAACCCATTTGGCCTAAAATATTTAGGCGAATAAAACACGGGACCCAAAAGAAGATATAAGCCCACGGGGTGGCTTAATAACATGGTGTCGTGTGAGCTAGGCCCAAAATTGGGTTGGGGGGTCACAGGTGAGCTTCAGGCTCATAGGTAGATATGGGCAAGGGAATAGGCTGCTGATGGCAGACCCAAAAAAATTCAACATGGGCTGCATCATGCAAGCCCAAAAACCAATTTTTTTTTTTTACGCAGCCCGCTTCAGACGAGCCCAGAACAATAAAAAATTGTTTTTTTTCCATACAGGCTAGGCCGTGACATCGCATAGCAGTAGCAAGCCCAACAAGCACTGATGCAGGCCGAGTGGTCGAGACCTAATTTGGGCTTGGGTCGAGGAGGTTCGAGACACCCCAGCGACGCTGGGTGTCGGAACGTAGCTGGGAGGACGCCAGTGTCACTTCAGGCGACTATCCTCGGGGGTTTATGGCACGGAGAAGCATGGGAAACCAACTGGGGACCCAAATAAGAACGGAGATTGGAGAAATCTCGACGTGATATCAAAACCCTAGAATTTTCGATTGTAATTTCAAAGAAAAATTCGAATTTCAGACAAGAACTCGTCGGGGGGTAGCCGGAGGTGGCTGGGCATGGCTCCAGGCCATGCTATTCGATGGTTTCACGGGGGGCAATGCCTTCTGGGCGTCAGGTCTAGGGTGTTGGGCCTAGAGCTGTAGCTCTAGGATAGGTTCTTAGCTCGGGAAAGCATGGGGGTGGCTCATCGCCATGGATGAAGGTCACGAGTTCGAAAAAACCCTAGGTTTCCCGTTTTAATAATTTTTCTTTCATTTTTATTTCAATTCAAACTCTGCCGTGTAAGTTTATCTTACATTGCCGGTCCCACGCCCGGATAAAGGAGGAGGGGGAGGGCGTCAGGTAGTCGACAGCCGGCACTCCATGATCACGTCGAATCCTTATGAAAATGAATCCAGAACGAAATCGCGCTAAAGCTAGGGCGTCACCCGTAAGTGGCGCGTTGTGTGGCCTGAGCACAGTGATAAGTGAGCAAGGGTCGCTGTATCTCCATCGGCACCCAGATGCAGTGTTAAATGAGCAAGGGGGCTATAGAAACTTCTTTTCGAACGACTCCACTCAAAGTTGTTTGGGAGCATATGCTCCTATCAACTTTACACGGGACACACAAAAGAAGTACTTTGATCCTATTAGACGGGGAAGGGTGAAGAAGCTAGGACAGAAGGGTAGAGTTCAAGAGAGCAAAATGCGTTTAGGAACGTGGAATATAGGAACCTTGACGGGAAAATCTATGGAAGTAGTAGAAGTTATGGTGAGGAGAAGGATAAATATTATGTGCCTACAAGAAACTAAGTGGGTTGGTCGTAAGGCAAAGGATCTAGAAAACTCAGGGTTTAAACTATGGTATTCGGGCACAAATAGAACGAGAAACGGTGTTGGCATCATCGTGGACAAGACCTTGACACAAGATGTTGTAGATGTCAAGAGGGTAGGAGATAGAATCATGGCAATCAAGATTGTAATAGGACAAGAACTTATCAATGTGATTAGTGCGTACGCACCTCAAGTAGGGTTGGATACGAGTTCGAAGGAGAAATTTTGGGAAGACCTTGGAGACTTGGTGCAAGGAATTGCTCAGACAGAGAAGTTATTTATAGGAGGAGATTTAAATGGACACGTGGGCAGGGAGACAGGCAACTATGGAGGTTTTCATGGTGGCCATGGTTTTGGGGAGAGAAACGAGGATGGGGAAGCTATCTTGGATTTTGCAATGGCATATGATCTCTTCTTAGCCAACACCTTCTTTAAGAAGAGAGAAGAACATGTGATCACCTACAAAAGTGGGTCGTCAAAAACACAAATAGATTTTCTTCTAATGAGGAAAGGGGATCGTATAACTTGTAAGGATTGCAAAGTTATACCAGGAGAGAGCGTGGCTAATCAACATCGCTTGTTGGTGATGGATGTACATATCAAAAGAGTGAGAAAAAAGAACAAGACTTGGAAGTGCCCAATGACTAGATGGTGGAATCTAAAAAAAGAAAAACAAGCCATTTTCAAAGAGAAAGTCATCACCCAGTGTGTGTGGGATAGAGAGGGGGAAGCTAACCAAATGTGGGATTCCATGGCTAGTTGTATCCGAAAAGTAGCAAAAGAGGTATTAGGAGAGTCCAAGGGCTTTGCCCCACACCAAAAGGAATCTTGGTGGTGGAATGAGGAGGTACAAGCAAAGGTGAAGGCTAAGAAGGAATGTTGTAAAGCCTTATACAAGGATAGGACCGATGAAAATGGTGAAAGGTATAGAAAAGCGAAGCAAGAGGCGAAGAAAGCTGTGAGAGAAGCTAAGTTAGCGGCTTATGACGATATGTATAAGCGACTAGATACCAAAGAAGGAGAGTTGGATATCTATAAACTAGCTAGAGCAAGGGACAAGAAGACAAGGGACCTAAACCAAGTGAGGTGCATCAAGGATGAGGATGGAAAGGTTCTTGCTACAGAGAACGCGGTTAAAGACAGATGGAAAGGTTATTTTCATAATCTTTTCAATGAAGGACATGAAATGAGTGCTTCTTTAGGGGAGTTGAGTAACTCAGAAGAGTGTAGAAACTACTCTTTTTATCGTAGAATCCGGAAGGAAGAAGTGGGTGTAGCTTTGAAGAAGATGAAGCATAGAAAAGCAGTAGGCCCAGACGATATACCAATCGAAGTGTGGAAAGTTTTGGGAGAGACAGGTATAACATGGCTCACTAACCTTTTCAATAGGATTTTGAAAACGAAGAAGATGCCGAATGAGTGGCGAATGAGCACTTTGGTGCCTATCTACAAGAATAAGGGCGATGTACAAAATTTCATGAACTATAGGGGTATTAAGCTAATGAGTCATACAATGAAGCTCTGGGAGAGAGTCATTGAGCATAGATTGAGGCAAGAGACACGGGTTTCGGACAACCAATTCGGGTTCATGCTAGGGCGCTCAACCATGGAGGCAATCTATCTCTTACGAA
Source organism: Malus domestica (assembly GCF_042453785.1). Classification (NCBI taxonomy): domain Eukaryota; kingdom Viridiplantae; phylum Streptophyta; class Magnoliopsida; order Rosales; family Rosaceae; genus Malus; species Malus domestica. The sequence goes on from NC_091673.1 coordinate 26,403,856, forward strand.
GATTGATGGAAAGATATAGAGATGGGAAAAAGGATTTACACATGGTCTTTATAGATTTGGAAAAAGCGTATGATAGGGTCCCAAGAGACATTCTTTGGAGGATTTTAGAGAAGAAAGGAGTACGAGTAGCATATATCCAAGCTATACAGGATATGTATGAAGGAGCAAAGACTGCCGTAAGAACTCATGAAGGACAAACCGAAAGCTTTCCCATAACTGTAGGATTACATCAAGGCTCATCCTTAAGTCCTTACCTTTTTGCGTTGGTAATGGATGAGTTAACATGACATATTCAAGGTGATATTCCTTGGTGTATGCTTTTCGCAGACGATATAGTGTTGATAGATGAAACTCAGGAAGGGGTAAATGCAAAGCTTAACCTTTGGAGAGAAGTGTTGGAATCTAAAGGTCTTCGCCTAAGCCGATCAAAGACAGAATATATGGAGTGCAAGTTCAGTGCAAATGGAGGCCAAAACGAGTTAGGGGTGAGGATCGGAGATCAAGAAATACCAAAGAGCGACCGTTTTCGTTACCTAGGATCTATCTTGCAAAAGAACGGAGAATTAGATGGAGATCTCAACCATAGAATACAAGCTGGATGGATGAAGTGGAAGAGTGCATCCGGCGTGTTGTGTGACCGTCGTATGCCACTGAAGCTCAAGGGAAAATTTTATAGGACGGCAATAAGGCCGGCGATGTTGTATGGCACAGAATGTTGGGCGGTGAAGCATCAACACGTACACAAAATGGGTGTAGCGGAGATGAGGATGCTTCGTTGGATGTGTGGGCACACGAGAAAGGATAAGATTAGGAATGAGGATATCCGGGGTAAAGTAGGACTAGCCGAAATTGAAGGAAAGATGAGAGAAAATCGGTTACGGTGGTTTGGACATGTGCAAAGAAGGCCTACTGACGCTCCGATTAGAAGATGCGACTATGGGACAGAGGTTCAGGGCCGAAGGGGCAGAGGAAGACCTAGGAAAACTTTGGAAGGGACCCTAAGAAAAGACTTAGAGTACTTGGATCTAACGGATGACATGACACAGGACAGAACACAATGGCGTTCTAAGATTCATATAGCCGATCCCACTCAGTGACTTGGATTTTCCAAGTCTCCAACCAAGAAGTTTTCCTCACTCGGGAAATTAAGGGAACACTACCTCAACCTATATGCTTCACTCACAAAGCTTCAACAAAAGAAAATTCAAAGAACTTAGCGAAGAAGGCTTTGGTGTATTTAACACAATACGTTGAAATGAAGGAAAGCTTATTTATTGATATCCCCGATAAGTTACAAATATGTACATATACTTGAGTCAAAATAAACAAACAAGAGGGAGCCTTCACAAAGGTTGCTTAGGAGAAGTCTCAGCAGGCGGTAGAGCCTCAGAAAGAGAAGGCACCGGAGGAGGATCATTCGGAGCCTCAGTACTGGACAAAACCCTAGAAGGAGGAGGCATCAGAGGTTGATCATTTGGAGCTTCATTACGCGGTACAGCCCCAGAAGACGAAGGCAATAAATGCCTTTGGAACAAACCCACAAATCTCTGATGATCAAGTAAAACCTGACCATCAGATTCCTTCATCTGGTCAAGCTTCCTCTTCATGTTTGTAGCATAGTCATGTGCGAGCCGGTGCAACTGTTTATTCTCATGCTTGAGCCCTCTAATCTCATGTTTGAGACTCATCACTTCAGCCGCCAATGATTCAACTTGGCGGGTTCGAGCAAATAGGCGTTGGGCCATATTAGACACAGAACCTGCACACTGAACACTGAGAGCCAGAGAATCCTTAACAGCCAACTCATTAGACCGTTTGGAAAGTAGTCTGTTATCTTTGGGAGTGAGAAGGTTCATGGCCACTACCGCAGCGGTCATATCATTCTTCATCACGGAATCCCCAACGGTAAGAGGACCAGTAGGGGAGACGAAGGATGGGCGCCATATGTTGTCTGGAGAAGGCGGGGCTGCCTCTTCAACAAGGTTCAAGTCAAAACGACGGTCGGAGGGGCCAGACATTTTCAAAGGTGTTGAAGAGAGAAGAGGTCGGACAAATCAAGATCTTAGAAGTGCAAGAATGAAGCTTCTACTGGTGGATATTCAAGTGTGCTTTGGAACTTAATGTCAGCCCCTATAAAAATCTGTACTCGACGAAGCTTCAGCAATCGAAGAGGCGCCTGCTCAGAAATCGAAGAGGCGTTTGCTTTCTCAAAAGCTGGGCTGCTCAGAGACCACGAGGGTCGATCTCAGAAATCGAAGAGGCGTTTGCTTTCTCAAAAGCTGGGCTGCTCAAAGACCACGAAGGCCGATCTCAGAAATCGAAGAGGCTTGTTTTCTCAAAAGCTGGGATGCTCAGAGACCACGAGGGCCGATCTCAGAAATCGAAGAGGCACCTACTTTTCCAGCCTTGTCAGCACCTGTCACACGCACACTCAGCTTTGCGGAAACTATGGGCATTCTGTCGAAAATTTCTGACGAAGTAGAAAGCACATGAATCGTACTGTTCAATCACCCACTTCCCACACGCAACAGTAGCTCATGGGTACCACAGATAACTTTGCCAAAGTTCTCTGACAAAGTTGAGACACGTGAAGCTTGCAGCTCCCACTACATCGCTCTGACCAAGAAGGGTAAAAGAATTGCAAAGAAACAACACTAACAAAGTTTAAACACATAAATTTTGAAGGTCTAGCTACCATAGTATTACCCACAAGGGTAAAGGAACAGTACCACTGCTGGATAATTGGAAAGTCCTGGTGTGTCAACCTCTGTGCTTCGTGGCAAGGTAGACTAGCAAACATGCCCAACCTGTACTCACATTCGAGAAAACACTCCCAACAAGATTGCTTGCTCCAAAATCGAAGAGGCACCGCCCTCCGAATCTCAAGAGCCAGACTCCCAACATGATTACTTTCTCAAAAATCGAAGAGAGGGTAAAGGAACAGTACCACAGCTGGATAATTGGAAAGTCCCTGTGTGTCAACCTTTGTGTTTCGTGGCAAGGTAGACTAGCAAACATGCCCAACCTTTACTCACATTCGAGAAAACACTCCCAACAAGATTGCTTGCTCCAAAATCGAAAAGGCACCGCCTTCCGAATCTCGAGAGCCAGACTCCCAACATGATTACTTTCTCAAAAATCGAAGAGAGGGTAAAGGAACAGTACCACTGCTGGATAATTGGAAAGTCCCTGTGTGTCAACCTCTGTGCTTCGTGGCAAGGTAGACTAGCAAACACGTCCAACCTTTACTCACATTCGAGAAAACACTCCCAACAAGATTGCTTGCTCCAAAATCGAAGAGGCACCGCCCTCCGAATCTCGAGAGCCAGACTCCCAACATGATTGCTTTCTCAAAAATCGAAGAGACACCGCTCTCCGAATCTCGAGAGCCAGACCCCCGGCAGGATTGCTTTCTCAAAAATCGAAGAGGCATCGTTCTTCGAATCTCGAGAGCCAGATCCCCGACAGGATTGCTTGTTCGAAAATCGAAGAGGCACCACTTTCCCAACTTCAAGAGCTGGATCTCCTTGGATAAAGCTTGTCTGTAATCTTCACACGCAACATCAGCTTTCCAGATACCACAGACCACTTTTTCAAAGTGCTCTGACAGGGTTAAAACATGTGAAGTTGGCAGCTCCCACTACCGTGCTATAACCAAGCAGGGTAAAGGAATAGCATTATTACTTGATGTTAGGGAGACTCCTACATATGTCGACCTCCATCCCTAACGGACAAGCAGACCTGCAAAAATGCTCAACCCTTTCTCTTATCTGAGAGGGCACTCCCAACGAAGCATTTCGAAATATTCAGCTTTCTTTCCCCCTGATAATACCTCTGTAAACAAGCTATACTAGAGCAAGAATATCTCATATCATCAGGGTTAAAAGCAAGAGTATCCCATATCATGCTTTTTCCCTGTCTTTTCCTTTGGCCTTGTTCTTACCTGCAAGACAAGGAGAAAGAGAGCAATCAGTCAGCACTTGGAATCAAGCTTCCAGCCAGGAACTGACTGCCTGGAACCCCTTACCTGATTACTTACCTGGCATTGCTCTCGAGTACTCATCTTCAAAATCTTATGCTTCCAGGGAAGATACCGCATCTGCCTGAGGAACAAATAGGGCAAGTGAGAAGGATACAAGGAAGCATGTGGAGACAAGCGTAACAGCACACGTGCCGATACATCCACTACTCTGTCAAAAGCAAAAGTATCCCATATCAGCAGGGTCGAACGTACTCTAGATTTGATGGACTTGTTTTGACCCTCAAATTCTTCAGTCGACCTTATACTCTGGAGGAAACCAGAAAACCCTCCAGCCCAGTTCAAGAATAAGCCTGTGGAAAGTTACTTCTTCAAAAGCAAAAGTATCCCATATCATCTCTCCTCATTTTTCTTCTCTTTATCCTTCATGTTGCCTGCAAGATAGGGAGAATGTGAACAATCAGCCGAAGCTCTGATTGCTTACCTTGTCTGTCACCTCTTTCAGCAGATCCCCTAGCTCGGCGACTTGGGGGACTCCTACTACATGGTTTGTATCGCGCTTGACCAAGCATGAAACTACAAGTAAGCTTCAAGTGAAATTGATACATTACCTTGTGCATCTCCACCAGTTACAGATACCACCCCTGGATGGAGGAAGAGTACTTCCAGAGAATATGCCACATCTACCTATGAGACAGATAAGGCAAGTCAAGACGATACCACACTCCGGTACTTAGAAGTTTCGTGGCTACGAGATCATTCTCCCACAATATTTCCTAATGTCATTTGTACTAAATCATTCACTTGTACTCATTAAAGGAGAGCTTGAACCTATGTACTTGTGTAAACCCTTCACAATTAATGAGAACTCCTCTATTCCGTGGACGTAGCCAATCTGGGTGAACCACGTACATCTTGTGTTTGCTTTTGTGTAAACCCTTCACAATTAATGAGAACTCCTCTATTCCGTGGACATAGCCAATCTGGGTGAACCACGTACATCTTGTGTTTGCTTTCCTATCTCTATCCATTTATATACTTATCCACACTAATGACCGGAGCAATCTAGCGAAGATCACAAAAAGTGACCGTTTTCGCTACCTAGGATCTATCTTGCAAGAGAACGGAGAATTAGATGGAGATCTCAACCATAGAATACAAGCTGGATGGATAAAGTGTAAGAGTGCATCCGGCGTGTTGTGTGACCATCGTAGGCCACTGAAGTTCAAGGGAAAATTTTATAGGACGGCAATAAGGCCAGCGATGTTGTATGGCACAGAATGTTGGGCAGTGAAGCATCAACGTACACAAAATGGGTGTAGCGGAGATGAGGATGCTTCGTGGGATTTATGGGCACACGAGAAAGGATAAGATTGGGAATGAGGTTATCCTAGGTAAAGTAGGAGTAGCCAAAATTGAAGGAAATATGAGAGAAAATCGGTTCCGGTGGTTTGGACATGTGCAAAGAAGGCCTACTGACGCTCCGGTTCGAAAATGTGACTATGGGACAGAGGTTCAGGGCCGAAGGGGTAGAGGAAGACCTAGGAAAACTTTGGAAGAGACCCTAAGAAAAGACTTGAGTACTTGGATCTAACGGAGGACATGACACAAAACCGAGCGCAATGGCGTTCTAGGATTCATATAGCCGACCCCACTTAGTGGGAAAAGGCTTTGTTGTTGTTGTTGTTGTTGATTTTTATTTCAATTCAATTATATACATATATGATTAAATTCAACATAAATTCAATTTAATAGTATGCATATGCAAAAATATTTGATGTAATTCATGCCAATATCAAATTCACATAATTTCAACAATTATGATTATGAGGCATACACAATTTATGTAGAATCTAAAATTCGTAAAACGTAAAGTTGGGTCCTGCATCATGGTGAATGTTCATGCTATCAGGGCTGCAAAAATATTGAGTTAAAAGCCATTGTTTTGAAAGAACCTGATTGCGTGATGATATGGATAAACTGGTTTGATGCAGAAAAATTCTTCAATGTTAGATTCCTTAGCGCAGCGGTAGAAGCGTGCTGATAACGTGTTGTGGTCTATTTTATTTGATAATATTTAGGGTGGCCGGCGGCAAGGAGAAGAGAGAAAAGAGAGATGTGTTTGTGGAATTGTAGGGGAATGTGTGTTGTTATCCCTCCTACATTGTGCCTTTATATATAGCAGTAGAAGGAGAGAAGATATTCCTTCTTCCCCAAGTACTACAAGTTGTAATAAGAAAGGATAACTAGAATAAAATCTAATCTAGAATTTACACAATCACACTTAAACTAGAAATGTTTACAACAACTTGTATAAAAATAATACTAATAATTAAAATAAAGGGCTTTTAGATCCAGCTCCAAGAATATAGGTTGTTTTTTGGTGTGAGTCGAGTTATCTAATTACATATTTTTATACCAATTTTGTCTTTTTAGACAAATATTTAAATTCATTAACTTTTGTGCAAAGCTAGATTATAAAAAAGAAAAAAAAACATAATTCAATTAATCTGTGTTATAGGTAGAATATGAAAAAAAAAAAAAAAAAAAAACCCTATGATATAGGTAGATAAATAATTAAACATACATTATACCTATAAGAAAGATATTAAACCTAACTAAAAGGTACCAAAACATAATATACCTACAAGCAAGACACATTAATCAGTGATACATGTTGATTATAAAAAAGAATCATTCGTATAGGTAGATAAATACAATTAACAATGTGATATACTTTGATTATCTTTAGAGCAAAAAGAAGAATAACAAGAAATAACAACAAAAAAAAGAAGATAAATACAATTAATTTTTATAGTAAATATTATCAATAAATAAATAATTATTGATAATAAAATAATCCTAAATGACACATCCTGACCCGAATTGTCCACTAGGACTTCGAATCAAGTTGTGCTAGCTGACACCTGGAAGGTGACGAAGCCATAACGTGTAGTGATGTGGAAAATGTTAATGAATTTAAACTTAAAAGTGCCTAAATACAAGAGTGCACTGGGAGCAGGAATGAACCCATTTCACACGTGACGTCAGAACATAAGTAAAGTACAGAAGAGTGGATTGAGAATCATACCATTGAAGGTAATCTCCAATACCACAATTTGCCATGAATCCTCGTCGATAAGAAAGCCTAGCTATTAAAACCTGGAGGGGCGAAAAAACAAGGGTGAGTGGGCCTGAAAATAAAGTTTTAATAAAAACATTTTGAAAACGTTAACCCCTCGCTGTAAAACCTACATAGTTTCCAGAAAATCATACTAAGTATAAGTATGAAATCAAATGTAAATCAACAATAAATCCAGAAATATTCCAAATCACTACATATCAGCAATAGTATATTAAAATCAGGTGCTCATCAATCTATTCTGACACACGAATTGGAGTTGCCTAATGCAACATGTACGATAATGTCGGAGTTGTCTATTGTTGCAACCTATACGATAGTGTCAGAGTTGCCTATTATTGCAAACTGTACAACAATGTCAGAGTCGCCTATTATTGCAACATGTACGATTGTGATGAATGTTCGAGTGTAGTGAATAATGAACTACGAATAGCTTGATCCCTATTTAGGGTACGTAGGCAGTCTAACGAGAATGTTAGATGCAGCCATAAAGTCTACGAAGAATTATTGCGCAGTTGGATCTTAAGTTGTGTTCTGCCATTTCCCGGAGGCGAGGTATGTTAGAGATACGGGTAGCATTGGTCCCCGGACCTTTGAATTTTCAGCGAAGGTTGATGCTTGCCTTGTAGTATAGGTGGTATCAAATTTAGAGTTTCCTTAGATTTGTGAACCTTGGAGTGAGAGACTAGTACGTCTTGCCTATGGGGTATGAATTGGGTAGTTAAGTTGACCGTTCTTTCGAATCATTTACATTGGTCGTGGTGATTCAATTCGTATTAGTTTCGTTTTCTTCTTATTCCAAGTGTCCTGTCCGAGAACGTTGTGTTCTTTTGAATCTGGTGGCTAGAGTTTCCTTAGTGAGTTAGTCGTTGAGGTAGAAGTTTAGTTTCGTGGCGAAGTGGTTGTCTTGAAATCCCCGTGTTGGATTTGATTGACAAAAGCGTTAGTGGGGGGATACCTCTTGGATTCGTATTTTTTTTTTTTTTGGATTCTTGAAGTATCGAAAGTGAAGTTGGCTAAGTTCTTAGTGTCGAAGAGAAGGGCGAGATCCTTATCCGATGTTGATGACGTGGTTGTCAATATCGAGTTCGAATAGTGATGTGGTTGTTCCTTGTAGTTTGGCTTATGGAAATTTCGGGGACGAAATTTCTATAAGGTGGGGAGGATGTGATATCCCATCCCCAAAATTAGTATTTTATTTTATTCTTGACGTATTTCAAAGATTTAATTGAAACTAGTTCGTTAATTCTCCAATTTTGAGAAAAACGAAGTGAGGGGTACTTTAGTCATTTCCAATTTTCTCGACCTTTTCAGTAACTCTTGAGTTGGTTAGGTAGAGTTTGATTCCATGAGGGCATATGTGTAAACGGATCTTAATTCCAAGTCACAACGAAGAAGTTAGAGTCGTTTGAAGTTGGTGGCATTTTGGTAATTTTACCAAAATGCTATAATTGGAGAGAAACCTCCAGAAAATCGGGAATGTTTCTAAAAAAATGAGGAAGGGCTGCTGCTAACCCGTTTTGGGGGCGAATTGGACTCGTTAACCCACAAACCTGACCCCGCTTATATCTCCTTCATCCGGGCTCCGTTTTGGGTGATCTTGGTGTCCATGGAAAGCTCTTGACGAACCCTACATCTCTGTAGTGTCAGATTTCCCATTTTCGTTTGCATCTTTGTAGTTCGAAGCCACAAAGCCCACGACCTTTCCGGCGGCTTTATCATTTTTTCGGTGATTCCGGCAACCATTTCCTTCAAGTGAGGTATGAAACTTCATCTACTCTTCATAATCTTCAACTTGGTATGCTTAGACAACACTCGTGGACGGTCCCACGCACCGCCACACGCGGTGGTAGTCAAGGTGGAGGGTTTAGAAACCCCGAATTTTCAACATTAACTAAATGAGTTCAATTTTACATGGTAGCTAGAGCTCAACAAGTGAAACACTTTTCACAACTAGGCCAACGATAAATTCTAACCGGAAACCATCCAAATTCAACGGAGAAAACCAAATTTCTAGGGTTCTAAACACTCAACTCTAAAATGAATGCGAAAGCACAAACTAAGCATACCAACTTGAAGATTATGAAAAGTAGATGAAGTTTCATACCTCACTCGAAGGAAATGGTTGCCGAAATCACCGGAAAAATTATAAAACCGCCAAAAAGGTCGTGGGCTTTGTGGCTTCGAACTGTAAAGATGGAAAAGAAAACGGGAAATCTAACACTACAGAGATGTAGGGTTCGTCAAGAGCTTTCCATGGACACCAAGATCACCCAAAACAGAGCTCGGATGAAGGAGATATAAGCAGGTCAAGTTTGTGGGTTAACAGGTCCAATTCGCCCCCCAAAACGGGTTAGCAGCAGCCCCTCCCCCTTTTTTCAGAAACATTCCTGATTTTCTGGAGGTTTCTCTCCAATTATAGCATTTTGGTAAAATTACCAAAATGCCACCAACTTCAAACTACTCTAACTTCTTCGTTGTGACTCAGAATTAAGATCCATTTACACCTATGCCTTCATGGAATCGAACTCTACCTAACCAACTCAAGAGTTGACCGAAAAGGTCGAGAAAATTGGAAATGACTAAAGTACCCCTCACTTCGTTTTTCTCAAAATTGGAGAATTAACGAACTAGTTTTAATTAAATCTCCGAAATACGTCAAGAATAAAATAAGGTGGTGTTGATCGGCGACTCGGGCATTGAAAAATCGAACCTTTTGGCGGTTCACGAAGAACGAGTTCAGCCTCGAATCCAAGTCCACCATTGGCGTCGAGTTTGCCACCAGAAGCATTCGGGTCGATGATAAGTCGTCAAGGCCCAGATTTGGGACACCACCGGCCAGGAAAGCCATGGGAGAAAGGTAACTTTTTAGTTAGCTGAGCTGAATCTTACTGGGTTTGTATTTGTTTTCGGAATCCATTTCGAACAATCTTCATTAAGTATAAACACTAGCAGACTATCTTCTTGTTAGTTGACCCCGAATAGACTGGAGCAAGATTTGGCTAATGTGGACAGATCCATAACTTCATGGCTGGTAGCTACTTGGCATCCACCCTGGTATAGTACCTCCTTCTTGTACTTCTCTCTGAATTCCTCCATGAAGACGAAGAAGGAGCATCCAAACAACAAGTCGGTAGCTGCTGTCGGTGCCGGTATCGCAGATACAAGTGGATATTATCGTGTCAAAAAACGGAAATGGGGTGTACAAGACGATCGCCGAGGCGATCAAAAAGACGCCTGAGTATAGTTCTCGTCGGACAATTATTTACGACAGGGCAGGAAGGTATGAAGAGAAGAATATGAAGGTGGGGAGAAAGAATACCAACTTGATATTCATCGGAGACGGGAAGGGCAAAACCGTAATCACCAGTGAGAAAAACGTCTCTCAGAACCTGACCACATTCCACACTGCATCCTTCGGGACTGTGTGTAAAGAGGAAATGAGAGGAAGGACGATGGCGGGTTATCAGCTCTGCAGGCGGATGTGCAACACATTCAACTGATGAAATGGAAGCTTGCGTCATAGATGACAAAAAGAGATATGGAGCTGTTTCTGGACTCACCACTATTTTCTACCACTAACTTTCGAAAAAGGGTGAAATTTTCATCATGAAGTTTCCCACCATGCCCATTTTCTGAAAAAAAATTAAAAAAAAAAAAAAAAAAGCTACAGGAAAAGGAGCAAGTAGGTGTATTTAAAGAGACTAATTTGCTGTTAATTTGAAGGTGGACGGTATGGAAAAGCTAAGGATGTGTTTGCTATAAGCAGGCATGCAAATCTGCAAAGATAAGACATTGAGCATCATTCCCATCATGCCCATGTCTCTCTTCTGCCACACTCAATCATCCACTATCCCACTAAAAAAAAAAAAAAAAAACCCACAGGATAACATGCAAAAGTATCCCACTGAACAAACACTCATGAGGAAAAGTCACAGCTTATTATATGTGCTCAAAAAATGGAGCAGGGCCAAAGAAGGATGAGTCAGAGAGGGGTGAGTTCTATTGAAGCAGGGAGATCAAGAAAAGCAAATGGGTGGTGTCAGAAAGGTCGTCCAAGCAGCTGTCACTTTAGAGAAAGGAATATTGCCCTTTTACAGCTGGAGTATATTGACCTTTACAACCAACAAGTGAAAGAGGAAAAGCAACGAAGAAGAAGATAAGCTTTCTCAATAATAAGTCTATTATTATTCCTTATGTGGAAGGCGAAGGCCCATATGCCCAAAAGAGCTAGGCCCTATGGCTTTAAACTCCAACCTTCATCCCTCCACTTAAGGTTCACCCACTTGCTTATCACCAACCAGGTGATCAAAAGTAGGTCCAGTACTCCAAAATTATCCGGCAACCTGCTGCTATTATCATCAACCAGGTGATCAAAAGTACGTCCAATACACCAAAATTATTCGCCAGCCTGCCGCTATTATCAACAACTAGGTGATCAAAAGTACGTCCAGTACTCCAAAATTATACAGGAGCATCACTCATGTCAATCATACATAAACATTCATAAGCATCACTCATGTCAATCATACATAAACATTCAAGAGCATTACTCATGTCAACATTCATGAGCATCACTCATGTCAACATCCATGAGCATCAATCATGTCAATCAACATAAACATTCATGAGCATCACTCATGTCAATCAGCTTCAAAAGCTTCATTTACAGAGCTCCATCTTTGAAAACTTCATTTACAGAGCTCTAGCTTCGAAAGCTTCATTTACAAGAGCTCCAAATTCGAAAGCTTCATTTACAAAGCTCCGACTTCAAAAGCTTCATTTACAAAAGCTCCAGCTTCAAAGCTTCACTTTCAAAGCTTCACCTACAAAGCTTTAGTGCATGGTATACAAAGACCGCCTCCGAACAACCGCCACTTCGGCCCATACATGGATTCAATTTGAAGTCTCCAGCCAACAGACTTTATTGACTGAAGACTTGGGGGACTACACTATGTACCATATATTGGGCTTCACAATTGGGCCTCATGAAAAATACTTGGGGTACTTAGCCCATTATTTATGTACTGAGGAGCGAACCCTTATTCTATAAAAGGGACTCCCTCACTTTCATTAGAGAGCACCCATTATTCATGTATTGAGGAACGAACCCTTATTTTATAAAAGGGACTCTTTCACCTTCATTAGAGAGATACTTAGCCCATCATTTGAACGAGCCTTTATTCTATAAAAGGGACTCCCTCACCTTCAACGCCACAAGCCGAGCCAACCAAGGCAACATAAGCCACAAGCCGAGTAGCCTCGCAACATGTGCTACTTCTAGTTGAGCATCATTTCACATCGAGCACCACCTTATATCGAGTATCAGTTCTAGATGACATCTAGTTATTTCGGCCCACACATGGACTGAATTTCAAGTCTCCAGCCAAAAGACTCTCTTGACTGAAGACTTAGGGGACTACTGTTTGTACCATATTTGGGGCTTCCGTATTTAGACCTCGTATAAATACTCGGGGGACTCAAATGTAATTATGTAATAAATGAAAGGGCAAATATGTAATAAGTGAGGAGCCCTTATTCTATAAAATGACTCATCACTCTCCTCATTGGGAGAGGTCAAGTTTTAGGCCTCTAGCCTTCTTGTATATTCACCATTCAGAGTGAAACAATATCAACATCAGTGTGGATGTAGCCCAAACATTGGGGTGAACCATGATACATCTTGTGTTCTTTACTTTCCAGCAGATTCATGGTCGGATTTACGTTGTTCCAAGACCTCCGGTTTTGTGCATCAACAATGCTTAACAATTAACAAGAATTGACTTTCGTTTTCTTTTCTTTTTTCCCAAACCCTAAAACATGATAATTTGATCAACACACCCAATGTATAAAATTGAAAGTAATAAGAAGATTGATACAAAGCAATTATGGAAAGAACAAAGAGAGCTGGGAGTTTGTTACCAATGTTGCAGGTCGACAAAAGGAATCATACTTTCATTATAATTCTCTTTGCTTCTTCAGACATCGTCTTCAACACTTCCTTCGACCTCTCTCAAAAATTGGGGTACAGTTTTTCTCCTCGTTCCCCCCTTCTTCCTCTTTTTTTTTTCTTTTTCCCGTTCTCCTTTCCTCCTTATTCCCGTTCATAGTTTCGGGGCAACGCCATCTCCCCACTTTTTCTTTTTCTCTTCCTCTCCTTCCAGAAGCCTCATCTTTCCCCCTTTTCTTGGGTTTTTTTTTATTTTTTATTTTTTATTTTTTATTTTTATACTTTAGTTAACACTTTATATTATTATTAGTTTTACTCTTTAAATTTAGAATTACAAGAATACCCTTAATATTTGTGTTTTGTAAAATCTTCATTATGGCTCTAATTTCCTCTCCACTTGCGCTCGTACGCTCGTATCGACGAGTACTACGAACATGTGCTAAGACATATGTGTCACGAGTTCAATGGTCAACAAAAGTCAACACTTTCTCCTCTAAGAGTATTTTGGACATTTCACAATTTTTCAGAAAATAAAATATAGTAACTTAGAGACATGTTGTAACATTCTATCCTCCTTAAAAAAAAATTTCGTCCTCGAAATTTCTACAATATAATTATAGAAAAGATGGAGATAATGATTTGTCTCATATAACCTTCGGTTCCCAATTAACTTCCTTGATTTCATGATTACTCCATGAATTTATATAGATATATATATATATATATATAAAGATAGACATAAGTACAAAGATTAGAACTTAACAATTTGCATGCAAACTACATGCAACGTAGATAAAAGAAGAGAAAAGTTCAGGGAAATGTAAATGAAATGGAGAAGTGGCAGAAGGTATATATAAGACAGGAGTCGGCAAGTATAGCAGGAGGTGTCCAATATTATTGGATAACAAGGTATGAGAGATTGACACTTGTTAGGGTAGTAGTGTTGGCTACCAAGTGGATAAATAAGTGTCACTTACAGAGGATGAATGGTACACACGAAGCAACCTCAAGCGCCGGATCCTTTTCCTGGGGATCCTAGGGATCCCGTGATCGTGACCATTCATATTATATAGTGTGGTAAAAAATCATTTCAAAATTTAAAATTTAAAATTAAATATAAATAGTATCTAAGAAAAACTGACAGCACGATATACAATAAACGGTCACGATCACGAAATTCCTAGAATCCCTAGAAAAAGGATCCGTCCAAGATCATTTTCCACCTCAAGCTCCAATGTAATGTATGCAAATAAGATTGGAATGAATGATTGGATGGTCAATACGGTGGTGCACGTAAGAAGTGAACATCTGGGTATATGGATGACTCAGTTAATAGCAGGGTCCGACACTTGCTATACAAGTGTCATCATGAACAACCACAAACAACATTGATCTTGATCACCAGGTCTTGCATGTAGGAGGTGTACTAACCTAATGCATGAAACGAAAGATATCTAGACTACTATAGTTTGTTATATATACATATACATGCATACATACGTATACAATACATAGAACATAAATATGAAACAAAAGATATTTAATATTATATATATATGTTTTTTTAAATACAGGGTCTCACAGGATCTGTTAAACTCAGCTGAGTATACAGGTCTTTGGGAACAACATATTGCCCAATAAGACGCTGAATTTCTAAGCTACTCCTGGTATCAGTTTTCTATGTTTTTGTGTCTTTTATTTTATATTTTTTTTACAAATGATATTATTTACACTAAGGGAGAGGGGGTAGGCTAAGCTTAGCAATAATATGGTTCAAATTCACCTTTAGCGAGAATCGAATCTAAGACCTCTCACTTGCAAATGAAGAGAAATACCGATAGATAATAGTACTAAGTGGCTTGTATCTTTTTTGAACAAACGATATTTCTACACTAAGAGCAACTCCACATTTGCAAAGGCCCCCACGGGCTATTTACTATTTAATCCACCAAGTGAACAGTAACTGTGACACACCCCGACCGAGATCAAGGCATGCTGGCCGTCACGTGATGGTGACGTAGCCATGTGCACAGTGCAGAAGCATTAAGGATAAGAAATATACGAATAATTAAAAACCGAAACTACTAGAGTGCATTAGAAAACGATGAGTGTTAGGAGTAAGATACAAAAGTAAGTACTCCTAATCAAAACATAGAAAGTCTAGGTGAAGTCCAGTAGGACAAGCACTAGTTATACAGTACCATAAGATGTCCTACAATTATTTTGATATATCAGAACCGTCGAAATCCTCAAGGCCACCAACAGCAAGCTTACCTAAAACCTGGAGGGGCGCAAAACAGAAAACGTGAGTGGGCAAAAACAAATGTTTTACAAAACCAATTCATTTATCAACATTTCTAACCCCTCGCTATAAAACATGTACAATTTTTCCCAGAATCAGAATATAAGCATATACATAAATATATATGTAAATATCTCAATTCAAATCATGCTTCACATAATCATATTCATATGTATGCCATGCCAAGATATAACAGAGTAAGTAATTCAGGTGAGAATAATTTCATATAAATGTAATATATTAGCCGGAACCCCTGTGGTAGTCTGTACGGCTGAATTCATAGCTCAAAAGTCAATCTAGCCGGAGTCACTACAATGACCTATACGGCACTATACTGCACAAGAGTCGGAACCAAATGAAAAGGTATGTACAACAATACTGGGTGTAACATAATTATGCTCAATACTACTCTCACATAATAGCTGGGCGATAAAGCGCCGGTCACCTACGAGTCGGAACCATAGTAAAGGTCTATACGACAAGACTGTGCACCTAAATTGGATCCAATATGAGCATATGGTGCGGGAGGTGACATTATAAATAGGTCTGTGCCATAGCTCTGGCTAAATCACTATCACCTTAGGTGCAGTTTTATGAGCTCAACATTATTCAATCACATATCACATCATCGATAATTCACATAACCAAACATAACTCACCTGAGCTTACCTGAGCATCCACAACACCACAATTATATATATATATATATATATATAATGCATCATATATCAATTCATATACGGATTATAAATTTATATGCATGGCATTCAAGGCATACTCTTATTTAAACATATTTTCTGGGAAAATATCAAGTATATTAATATATACTAAAAACCAAAAGCCCACTCACAAGTATGTCGAAGGGTCGTAGCCCCCGAGTCGCCCTTGAACGCGCTCGTATTTGGGATAAGTCTCACCTATATGCGAATTAACTATAAAAACATTATTTAAAGCACAAGGGCAAAACTAGCTAATAACTTCTCATACAATGCTCAAATGGGGTGTCAAATATACCAATGTGATCTACACAACTCCACGAATATCCTCATATTTTTCGAATAATTTTCTGACCACCCACGCGCTGCCACGCGCCGGCCAAGGCACGGGCGGGCACGTACTTGGCACACCAACGGCAACAGTGACGCTGTTAGGAATATTCCGTTAAATAGTAACAGAAACCATTAAAGTTAACTGACACCGTGGAATATTCCATCAAAGTTGACGGAATATTCCGTCATCCCTAACCTCAAACCTCCGACAACCGTCGCCGGTGCTGGAAACTGGGCAAAACTTGCAACCTTGATATCTCACTCGATATTCAACCAAATTTCACGAATTTTATGTCAAAATGAAGCTTAGAACAATTAGAACAAACCCATACCAGTTTTAGGACCTAAATCCTACAAGATTCGCTGGAAAACTCCTCGATATTCTAGCCAAAACCTGCAACTCGCCGTTCTCGCTATTCCGACGTCCAATTTCTTCCAACGAACCACTTCTAGCCTCGTGAGGACCTCCTGAAGCTACCTAAATTGGTACCATTCAACTCGTATGGACCTCAGGATCACAATGGTGTCCTTTAAACCTTCGATCTGCAAGTTTTCTTCTAAATTTGATGTTGTCCGTACATGAGGGAAGGAGAGAGAGAGTGAGTACGAGAGAGGAGAGAGCACGGGAGAGAAAAGAGAGGAAGGGTGTGTGTGTGTGAGTGGTCCACGTGGTTCACCAACCAAAACCACATAAACTTAGTTCAATTTTTGTCCAAAGATAAAGGAGAAATGCAAGTTTGAACCACCCCTATCATGCATAATACACACCACAACACTCATGTTTAAGGGTATCATAGTCAATTCACGTTGTTGAAATTAAATATTCGGGACGGGTTGTGACAATCTGCCCTTAATGAACAACAACTGCCTTTTGCATCTCTACCCCTACACTGAATAGCCTTGGCAATAGGCAATAAAATATTAGTATTTTTTTATTCATAAAATAATACAAAATAATTTAATTTGTAATTTTGGATAAGATTTTTAATCATTTTCGTTGTGCCACGTGTCATTATCCAATAAGGCAATTATTGGTGATGGATTTCGATAAGATTTTTATCCAATGCCGTCGTGCCACGTGTTGTTACCTTTTCAAAATCGTTGAGGATAGATTTCCGATAAGATTTTTAACCAATCACGCCTCCATATAATCCACCATCCATCCTCAGAAATCTCACACCAATTTTCTCAAGATCTCTATCATTATTCATAGTTTCTGCTTCCTTCTTCACCAAAATCAAAATCTGTATCATTATTCATAGTTTCTGCTTCCTTCTTATAATGTCTTCTTCTTCAAGGATGACGTGGGAAATCAATCAGCAAGAGGAATAATTGTTTAACCAATAAGAATGAATGTTCAATCTCCAGGTGGCCCAAAATGAGATAGAAGATGATGAGGAATGTAGAATAAGAGATGACGAAGCAAGAATGGCCAGAGCCTCACATTCCCATCAAGTTTTCCAAGTTGTGGCTCAGATCTGCAGGCCCAGCCGTTTCGCAAACCTTGATAGAAGTAGGCAATGACGAGGTACGGAACTCTTGGATGATTATTTTGTCCATAACAGTGCATTCCCTGATACATACTTTAGACGTCGTTATAGAATGGAACGACATTTGTTCAACAAAATCATGATTGCCATTTGCAACCATGATTCTTACTTTGTGCAAAAGAATGATGCTTTTGGTGTTATGGGTCACCTTCATGAGCAAAAAATTATTGCTGCCTTTGCGGATGCTTGAATATGGAGCATCTACAGACCAAGTGGTTGAGATAGCGAGGATGGGGAAATCAATCATTCTTGAGTCCCTGATGAGGTATTGCGAAGCAATCGAATCTATCTACACCGCAGAGTACCTCCAAAGACCTACTGAGATGGACTTGCAAAGGCTTCTGAAGAAGGGCGAGATGTGAGGTTTTCCTAGGATAATTAGAAGCATCGAGTGTATGCACTGGACCTCGAAAAACTATCAAAGTGCATGGCAAGGAGCTTATGGGGACAGAAAATGAGCAAAAAGTATCATTTTGAAGGCAGTGGCATCTTTTGATACATGGATTTGGCACGCCTTTTTCGGGATTCTGAGAGCTCAAAATGACCTCAATGTCCTTACCCAATCCCCAGTGTTCAACGATGTCCTGCAAGGAAAGGCACCAAAAGTCACATACTGAGTCAACAGACATAAGTACGATAGGGCATACTATCTAGCAGACGGCATTTACCCAAGGTGGTCATCGTTTATCAAAACAGTGCCATGTCCACAAAGTGCAAAGGAAAAACACTTTGCAAGCTGTCAAGAGGGGTGCAAGAAGGATATGGAGTGTTGTTTTGGTATCCTCCAAGCTCGCTGGGCAATTGTCAGGGGTGTTGCCAGAATGTTTGATTTAAAGTCGCTTCGATCCATCATAATGACGTGTATAATTCTTCACAACATGATTGTGGAAGATGAGTACGATTATGATGCCGTTGATGAATATGAGCCAGACACAAAGAATAATTCCAAAACATAAATATATTGTGCTCATGACGCCACCAAAGAACTCTAGCAACACGAGCCATTAGAAAAGGATGGATGTTACAATGAAAGGCTCATTCAACGATATACTACACTTTAAAAGCCATATATGCACAATTCCTGGCAAATTGACTTGATAGAGCATCAGTGGGAATTGAAACAAGCTCAAGATACTTAAGTTCATTTAGTGTGTTTGTTTTTATTTGGTGTGCTTATTTAATTTTATTTGGTGTGTTTTTTTAGTTCATTTGGTGAGTTTTTTTATTATTTGGTATGTTTATGTAATTTTATTTGGTGTGTTTTTTTTAGTTCATTTAGTGAGTTTTTTTATTATTTGGTATGTTTATGTAATTTTATTTGGTGTGTTTTTTTTAGTTCATTTAGTGAGTTTTTTATTATTTGGTAAGTTTATGTAATTTTATTTGGTGTGTTTATGTCATTTGAATAAAGATTCTCTTAGTATAAATAAATTTACTCTCACTTTAAATAAAGTACTAAATTCAATAAATTGGAAACAACATAAAGTACTCTAGTCAATAAATAATAAATTACAACTCAAAGTGATTGGAAAAATATGGGCTCCGATTACAAAAAGTACTCTATTCATCATCACTTAACCAATTTGTGGTGCTAGGATGATCTTCTCTTGTCGTGCTAGGATCATCTCCTCTTGCTCTCGCTTCTCTTGCACACCTACTTCGCACCACGTCCACTTTCTCCAACTTCCAAAAATATTTAAAATTTGGAGACTTCCCTTCTAAAGGCGTGTTCATAATGTCACGATCTCGTTGAGCCATTCTTTCTTCTCTAACATGTTCCCTTTCTTGCCTAAGTAGCTCTCTTTCTCTCTCATTAGCTTGAAATGCTCTCTCAATAGCTGCAGCTTTTGCCTCCTCTCTAGCCTTATCAGCCTCAAATTTTGCCATTTCCTGCACCAAAGTCAATTCACCTTGGCTGCAAGTTCTTCCATATACTTTGCATAATCATTCTTGGAAGCACTCCCTTTTCTCTTTGAAGCCTTCTTACCTTAAGGCCTAATTGGATAATAGGTCGACCCCAACGCTTGTTCAGGGAGGCATTTTGGGCATTTCTTCTGTATCATCTTCATGAACATGCGAGGCATAATCGGGTGTAGAATGTAGAGGGGTGATGTTCATGAAAACTTTTGGACCGACAGACACAACCCTGAATTTAGGACAATATTTGACAATATTCCAACATTTCCACCGGTTGAATGATTTGTTTTTGCTTTTGGTTTTGGCATTATACCAAACTTGTGCTTGAAGTTCCTACACAATGCGGGAGAAGATATAATTATAATGAAAGTAGGTAACAAATAAATAATACAAACAAATAATTATAATGAAAGTAGATAACAAATAAATAATACAAACAAATAATTATAATGAAAGTAGCTAACAAATAATTATAATGTAAATTTGGGTATAGTACAAACAAATAAATAATATATTGTTACCTAATCCGCTAAATTTTCCCCACTTCGAAGATTACTACTAGATTGTGCCAAGGCATCTCTCCACATACTAAATGATTGGCTAAGTAATTTCCAACGACTAGACATCGATTCTTTGGTTCTTTTTCCACCAATTTTCTCAAGAAAATTGGTATGAATAAGACTCCATATTTATCGCAACTGCATCTCATTACCTGTAATCAGATCATGAGTAACTTCAACCAAGCTAGTACACAATGCAACATCTCCAATAAGCGTCCAATTCGTACCTGCATCAGTAGTCATTTTGTTGGAAAAAAATTGGATTGAAACTTTGAGAGAAAGATAGGAATGTCGTTGAAAGTAGTTGAGAAAATATGAAATTGTGGTGTAAGGTTGAAGATAATGAGAAGGTATTTATAGAAAAGTAAAATTTTTTTTTTTAATTTTTCAATTTTTTTTTCAGATTTTTATTCATTTTTTAAAATTTTTTATTCACCTAATTAATCTCTGTCGTTGGATTAAAAAAAAATTGAATTCCAACACTCCAGATTGTGCCATGTGTGACACACCCCGACCCGGAATGTCCACTAAGACTTCGAATCGAGCTGGGCTGGCCGACACCTAAAAGGTGACGAAGCCATAAAGTGTGATGATGTGGAAAAATGTGAATAAATTTAAACCTAAGAGTGCCTAAATACCAAAGTGCGATGGTGAGTGGGAAGGAACCCACTTCACACGTGACGTTAGAGCATAAGTAATTACAGTAGAGTGGATTAAGAATCGTACCCTCGAAAGAATCTCCAATACTAAGAATCGCCACAAATCTTCGACGATAAGAAAGCTCAGCTAATAAAACCTGGAGGGTGTAAACAAAACAAGGGTGAGTGGCCCTAGAAATGGAATTTTAATAGAAACCATCTAAAGTATTATAACCCCTCACTGCAACACCTGTATAGTTTTCATAAAATCATACCATGTATCAATATGAAATCAAAAGTATATCAACAGTAAACCATAAATATACCACAACACAGCATCTCATCAGCAATATCAATAATCATGTAATTAATAACTCATACTAGCACGCACGTCGGAGTCACTTTTGGTGACCTGTACCACTGCACCCATAACTCATCAATCAATGCTACCTCATAAGTCGAAATCACCTATAGTGACCTGTACGACTTATCCATATCTCATCACATATGCTAGCTCATAAGTTAGGAGTCACCTCTAGTGACCTGTACGACTTATCCATATCTCATCACATATGCTAGCTCATAAGTCGAGAGTCACCTTTAGTGACCTGTACGACTTATCCATAGCTCAATAAGTATACCTACACATGAGTCGGAACCACCTAAATGGTCGGTACGACAAGACTGGTGTAATTAAATACGATCACGTGAATACTGTGCGAATAATCGCGGATCACCTATGAGTCAGAACCACCTATAGTGGTCTGTACGACAAGACTGTGCACCTACCTTGGATTCAAGGTGAGCGTAAGGTGCGAGAGGTGAACATCACGTGAAAGACTGTTTCCTGACCACAAGTGGGAGCACTAACACCGGGATGCAGGTTTATGAGCTCTAAATGCATCTCATATGACATATACAACTCATAGGCAACATGTACGACAATGTCGGAGTTGCCTAAAACATAATATAGTCATGCCATCACTCGATCATTTCAACTAATACCATAAACTCACCTGAACTTACCTGGGTGTCCTGCGTTAGCCTTTGCACTTCAAAGCGTTTACAATAATTATGTGCAGGTAATATACATATAGATAAACCATGATACAATCTAATACTCAACAATGTTATAACATTTTTCCAATATATACATATACATATATATATATATATATATATAATGTGGCATAAAATGCACAATCGATAACGCCCGACTACCGAATTATTTATTTTCGAAAATAATTGTCGGGGATAAGTCCAACTAAACACTAGTTTAATTAACTATCATTACTTACGTTTCCTTATTTCAATTTCTTGATTCCTTCCACATTGATTATGACCAACATCCAATCACTAAAAACATACGGTTAAGTCTCATATTTTCACCAATTTCCTTCACTTTAATCAATTCCCAAATAAGGTTTTTGTCTCAATTATTGTATGGCTGCATCTAACGTCTCGTTAGACTGCCTACGTACCCTAAACAGGGATCAAGCCATTCGTAGTTCACAATAGTATTTCAAAGCATTCACATTAATCATAAGCAATAATCGATTTATAAACATTTATGGAATGGTCTACCATATATATATATATAATACACGATAGAATGGAAAAGACCCACTCACCTGAGGTTCATGCCACGACTCCCTAGCATGCATGTCGAGACATCACGAACCATCGTCGCTTATGACCAATTATCAAATCACATCTCAGAGTTCTAACCGATAAAATACACAATTTACATAAAACACATCCCTACGTAATTTAATTTGGAAGAGCTGCACTGTTGGAAATGTGCCCTAAAACCAATCATATGATGATACTTTACGGACATTTCACAAAGTTAAACTAATGTAGTTTAAATATAAAGGGCAAAGATTATTGTTTGAGCCATCTCATATAAATGTTATATGCTTAAACAATAAGTCCAAGGAATATGTGATTGGGAGAATGCAATCTAAAGAAGTTAGATTCATGAGACCATTCTTTCGTAGACACATCCTAAACGTTCCTGATCATAGGATTGCCAATTGGGCATTGACAGTCCGTTAAGATCAGTACATGATGTGTCTTCTCTCAGGGAGAGTGACTAGTCTCGAGTCATTGGTGTGTGTGACATCAAGACAAGTACGTAGGTGCTCAATAGAGAATGAGTTCACTGAACACGATCAACGAAGAGTTCTCATATTCATGCCACATGAGAACTCATGGTTGGGATAATGCAAAGTAGTCCTTTGACCTGAGGCATCACAGTTGTCTTGTGGTTAAGTCCTTGATCTTTGATTATGTCAAAGTCACCCCATCCGCGGGTGTCCACGGCATCGTTGGGGTTAAGCCACTTAGCCATGGAGGCAATTGAATGCGCAACAAGGGATCTCTAACCTTCAAACCGTTTGGGGGAGAATACTCTATGATATGATTGAAAATCTCTAATCAGAGTATGAATGAGATTTAGGAAGGCATTCCAAATCACATTCAAGGTAATCATATAAGTAAACGAATCACATTGGATAGTAGACATGAATAAACTATCAAACCAAACAATGTGGTCAAGAGTATTGTTTTAGAGAAAGACCGTATTGCATTTGTAATCCTAAACTGAATAGGTTCTCCACCTCTTCTGATTAGCTTGGGTAACCATGATATGCTGCTAGGTGTCACTCATGGTTTGTGGAAGCCCTAAACGTGTATAATCACTAAAGGGAGTATTAAAAGTAAGTTTCAATTCACAATCGGTTTGAAAGAGTTCTAATCGTCCACTGCCTCGCTAAAAGGAACCTAATGGATCGTACACCGTGTAAGGTAAAGATTGAAGAAACAATGGAGATGAGTAAGAATAATTAAATGGTTTAATTATTTATGGCAAGGATTAATTAATATGTTAATTAATCAAACGAATAAGTTCGTTAAAAGACCACGGGTTAGTTTTGGGCCTCAAGGCCCAATGGGCTTCGAACGTCAAGCCCATTGACTTAAGTTGTATGACAACTTAATGACTAATAATTCACAAAGGCCCTAAAAGCCCAATGAAACCCAATGGCCGGCCATTTAGAGATGGAGTGGGTTTTGGACTTATTTACAAGTTTGCCACTCCAATGAATTAAGGTATAAATGTGACTTTATAGCCAAAATTCATTTAGGGTTTCTTTTGGAGAAAGGATGAGAACACAAAGCTCTCTTTTCTCTCTAAAGAGGCCGGCCACCCTAGAGGAAATTAACTAGCAATCTTGCTTCCTCTAGGTCACTCATTTCTTCATCAATCCATCCTTGGTGTGGAAACTTAGAGGTTCTCAATTTTGGGAACTTGGAGAATCTATTCTTCCATCCAAATCCATGGATCTAAGAAGCAAGGAATGAAGGCCCTCTCCTTGGGTGATTAGCCTTTGCTTATGCAAAGAGGAATCTACAAAGGTATAAATTTCTCAACTCACTTTGATTTGAGTTGAGTCTTGGTTCACCAATCTACTAGGCTTTGAATTTCATGGGTAATGTTTTGTTTTTGAGTGCATGCTAGCATGATTCCGCCTTTAATTGTTAATTGCATGCTTATAGATGTTGCTCAAATGAACATGTTTTCACAAAATCATCCTTCATGCACCACGGATTTCTAATCTGTTGCTTCCAAAGATCCACATTATACCTCTAGAACAACATCCTAAAATTCCATTACGATCCAACGGTCAGATCTCCGCCAATTGCCAAAACTGAGTGGCAGTTAACGTTTTATTTCATGAACTTACAAATCCAATTCGGGAAGATCCGTACATCGGATTCCCGATCCGTAAGTTCCTATGGTCCACAAATATTATGTACTATAACGTATTAAAGTTTGGTGATGATCCAACGGTCAGATCGTCGATTCATGTTTTTACCAAGTAACATATCATAAAGAATTTAGGTTCAAACGATCAACCAATGTCGTACTAACATAAAAAATGAACTCAATATATCTAATTTAGCCTAAAAATAACATCGACGACCCCTTAGCCATGCGTCGCCGCACACACTGCCGTGAGTGGCGGTCGACCGTCCCGACTCGCCGGAAAAATCAACTATTTCTAAAAATTCTCAAACTTCACAAAAATAAATATCTCATTGAGTGGAACAACTTTTATACCTGCCACGAAGTCCAAAAGTGGACGAAAGATGATCAATTTTGCCCACAAAGCCGAAGGGTGCCTAAAGCTTCCCGGTGTCGATTCGTCGTCTACGGTGCTCCAACGGGGTCAAGGTTGGTTGGGTTTTGCTCTTGGGATGATGGGCTACAAAGCCCAAGTGGTGGCATCGGCCATGGATTTTCCGATTCGTCAGAAATTTGAAAAAGGTGGCTGGAGTACTATTGATGTTCGTCGACCTTCGTGGCCTCAAACCGCCACATACCGTGGTTAATCAAGGTGGTTCTTGGGTGGGTTTTGTATAGGGGAATGAGAGCTTCAAGATGGTGGTGGTGGCGTCAAAAATCTCCGCCAAAGTTGGTCAGAATCGGCCTTGGATAATGGGAGCTTGCGATGGGTGTGGGTCGACGAGAAGGCTACTTCCTCCCTTTTTTTTTTTTTTTATTCTTCTCTCCTGATTTCTGATTGGGCTTCTACCCTTTTTCTACCTTTTATCCAATTAACTAACTTTAAATAACCAACTTCAAACGTTCGTAACTATACCGTTATAATCCGGACTCGCAAACGCCTTTCGCCTATGCGTTCGTACCAACGAATACTACTTAAATACGACAAAAGAATAAGTCACACATTCCTCTAGACGATGGTCAACAGAAATCAAAATCTTTGCCTCTAGACATTTTTGTCAATTCCCTCGATTAAAATAAATTTAAAAAAAATGAAATTTTAGGGACGGGTTGTCACAATGTGGCACAACGGTAATATTTAAGAATTTATAAACTGTTTTTTCTTTTTCTTTTTAAATTTATAAAAGCGAATAACGTGGACCGTTGATCTCAGTTCCAACGACTGAAATTAAATAAGGTTTTTAAATTTTTGTTACCGTTGGAAATCCAACAGTCCACAAATTGTTGTCGTTGAAATCCAAATGACAAGGGGAAGCCACATGACCTTCCAACGGTAACATTTTCAGAGTGCACCGCAGGCCCCAGCTTCTGAAATCATGTCGGATGACGTGCGCCAACGCGCGCTTGAAGCCCACGCGCCTTATAGAAAAAAATATATAAAAAGTGGATGACGTATGGGCGACGTCAGCCTTGCATTACGTTGCCTTCGGGCTCTCGGGCTAGCAACCTGTGTCGGACCTCTCCATCGGGCCCGCTCGGGCTCCATCGCCAGCACACGCTAGACCAAGTCGCTCGGGCTATCTGGCCCTGTTCCAACGCTAGTCAACCGGGCAATAGCCCACGGTGGAACTGCTCTAAGGGGTGGGAGAGTTGGCTAAGTACTGGTTTGATACTGAGGTGCTTTTATAAAAAGTGGGTATAAAAAAAGTTGAACTCAAAAAGGTGTTTGGTAAACACTTAAAAACAGCTTATTTTCACAATTTTGGGTGAAAAAAAAGCTGAAAACGTGAAGCGGCAAAAATGAGCTTATTCTCATAGCACAATAGAAGCAGTCTTTTTTCAAAGCATAGCAATATCAAACCAGCCTCACAATTGGCTAGCAATAATGTGGTTCTAATTCGTCTTTCGTGAGAATCAAATCTAAAATTTCTCACTTACAAATGAAGAAGAATATAACTAGACCACAATACCAGGTGGCTTGCATTTTTTATTTACCTATGCACTAGGTTTCTGTGCATAGTCTACATGTAACACAGATTAATTGTATTTCATTTTTTTTTCTTTTTATAAACTACCTTTATAACAAAAGTTTGAATTTAAACTTTTTTAAAATGACAAAGTTGATTTTAAATATATATATATATATATATATATATATATATAATTAGATAATTGAATCCAGTCTAAAAAATAACCTATATTTTTTAACTTAGGTCTAAAAACCCTTTTAAAATTAGGAACTTTAACGAAAAGCTCCCGGTACTGTTAATTTTAACGAAAAACCACATTTTTACACTAAAAAGTCAATATTGATACTATTTATTTTACCATTTATTTTGTATTTATAGTTAAAACTTAAAGTTTTCAAGCCCTTTTCATTAGTTTTCCTTTTAAAATTTAAATTACGTATAGTTAGTTAAGGTTATATGAGGAAATTTGGATAAATAATCAAAATTTGAATTTCATATAGAATTTTAGTTACCTTTTTAAATCTACGATAATTATAACCAAAAGTTGGTTTGAAAGTACTAATATACCCTACATAACCTTATGTGTTTCCAAAGTCACGAGCTTTTCTTTTTATGTCAAATGTTGTCACTGTGTTGCTCTGAGGCACAAGCTTCTTTCTTTTTATTCATCAAACACAAGGACAAGTTGCAGTAGCAACAGTAGCACCTTCCTGCTTAGAATTTCCTCTTCAACCAACGACGCCATGTCATCTCCAAGCCGCCGCAGGCACCCTCTCCCTTGAATTTTCCCAAAAATTTAACTACATTTTTTTTAATTAATGGTGTTTTAGGATTGGAATGGTAGTTGGGTTGTAATCCTTCCAAAAACTTATTCGGGCTCGAGACTAATTAAAATCAATGTTCCTCAACTAAAAATTCATTATTATTGGTCTCTCAACTCAACAAAATGCACAACTATGGTCCCTCAACTAAAAATTCATTACCATTGGTCCCTCAACTTTAATTTAACTAAAGAAATGGTCCCTTAACTTTAACCCAATTGTAGAAATAGTTCTTCCAACATAACTTGTTTTGACAAAATTTTTGATGTAGTTGACGAAAATGACCATAATTACACACTTTGATGAGTTGAGGGACCCTAATTATATAAATGGATATTCCAACATAACTTATTTTGACAAAATTTTGACGAAAATGATTATAGCTACACATTTTGATAAGTTGAGGGACCAATGATAATAAATTTTTAGTTAAAAAATTATTACTTCAATTTAATTAAAGTTAAAAGACCATTCCTACAATTTACTCATTATTATAAACTTAAAAAGATGACTATAATTATATATAGAGTCTAACTATCAAAACCCACACAGAAATGCTCTCCTCATCTCTCCTCCTATCCAAATCCAATCTCCTCTGGCCGGTCTTCAACTCCACACCCATGTAGCTTCATCTCCTCCACTGTAACAAAACCCAGATATCCCATTTCTCTGGAACAATGGAAGGTACTCTCTTTCCATCTCGACCTGTATAGCCCATCCCAGCAAACAGACCAACGCAGCCAAACCCTCCTGTGAAATTCAACTCAACGACGCTGCCACCGCCTCCTCAGTCGCGAGCTCCGCCGTTTCCTATAGACTCTCTCCTGCAGCACCTTCTGAGCCTCTCCTCGCCTCCCAACACTCCCACAAGCTCAAGCCTTTAAACCCACCTCACCAAACCAATGGCAGTCTCCTTTCTCTTCAAATTTCGGTGGATTCGACCTCCAAACAGCATCAAATGAAGAAACCCACCTCAGTTTTGGCCCCAAATTTTGAGGACGATCGAGAGCTGGTGGAATCGGGAGATGGGGTTCTTGATTTTTTTACTATAAAGGGTAAGTTGATGTTCAATTCCATTGTAAAGCAGCCTTTGCACGGTTTGGATGATTTCTTTGGTTCTGTGAAGTTTGAGTTATTTGAAGTTGATTTAATTAGTTTGTTGAAAGCATTAGATCTTTCTGGCAATAGGGAAAGAGCCCTTTTGTTGTTTGAATGGATTCTGTCCAACTTAAGCTCTGAAAATTTGAAATTAAATAACCAGATGATTGAACTAATGGTTAGAATTCTTGGGAGAGAGTCGCAGCATGCTATTGCATCGAAGCTGTTCGATGTAATTCCCATAGAAGAATACTCGCTGGATGTCCGAGCTTACACGACTATCCTTCATGCGCACTCTCGTAGTGGTAAGTACGAAAGTGCAATTGACTAGTTTGACAAAATGATGGAAAATGGTATGTCACCAACTTTGGTGACTTACAATGTCATGCTTGATGTATATGGGAAGATGGGTCGATCTTGGGATAAGATTTTAGGACTCTTGGATGAGATGAGGAGGAAGGGATTGGAATTTGATGAGTTTACTTGTAGAACGGTGATATCTGCTTGTGGGCGAGAGGGTTTGTTGAACGAGGCAAATGAGTTCTTTGTCGGGTTAACGTCACAAGGCTATGTACCTGGAAATGTTACCTATAATGCTTTGTTACAAGTTTTTGGCAAGGCAGGGGTATTTACGGAGGCCTTGAGCATATTAAAAGAAATGGAGGATAATAATTGCCCACCTGATGCTGTTACTTACAATGAGCTTGTGGCAGCTTATGTGAGGGCAGGATTCTTTGAGGAAGGTGCATCTGTCATAGAAACGATGGCCCAAAAAGGAACAATGCCAAATGCTGTTACATACACAACTGTGATAAATGCATATGGTAAAGCTAGAAAGGAGGAAGAGGCTCTAAGGTTGTTCAATCATATGAAGGCGACAGGTTGTGTTCCTAATGTTTGCACATTCAATGCTGTTCTCGGAATGCTGGGAAAGAAGTCACTGCCCGAGGAGATGATAAAGTTACTTTGTGAAATGAAGTCAAGTGGATGTGCCCCCAACCGTATTACATGGAACACAATGCTTGCCATGTGTGGTGATAAGGGTAGGCACAAGTATGTGAACCAGGTATTTCGAGAAATGAAGAATTGTGGTTTTGAGCCAGACAGAGACACATTCAATACCTTAATCAGTGCATATGGACGGTGTGGATCAGAAATAGACGCTGCACAGATGTACGATGAGATGATCAAAGCAGGATTTACTTCATGCGTTACAACTTACAATGCACTTCTAAATGCTCTGGCTCGGATAGGGGACTGGAGAGCAGCAGAAGCTGTTATGCTAGACATGAGAAATAAGGGCTTCAAGCCTAATGAAACATCATATTCATTGATGATCAACTGTCATGCCAAAGGAGGGAATGTCAAGGGGATCGAGAGTATTGAGAGAGAAATTTATGGCTATCATATTTTCCCCAGTTGGATTCTTTTGAGAACTCTTATTCTTGCGAATTTCAAGTGCAGAGCACTGGACGGCATGGAGAGGGCATTCCATCAATTGCAAAACAACGGATACAAACCTGACTTGGTTGTATTCAACGCTATGCTTTCAATTTTTGCTAGAAACAACATGTATGATCGGGCCAATGACATGCTGTACATGATTCATGAAAACGGCCTTCAGCCAGATCTCGTAACTTACAATAGCTTGATGGACATGTACACCAGAAAGGGAGAGTGTTGGAAAGCAGAAGAAATCCTCATGGCCATACAAAAATCTGGTGGGAAACCAGACCTCGTCTCTTATAACACAGTCATCAAAGGGTTTTGCAGGCAAGGGTACATGCAGGAGGCCATAAGAATTCTCTCTGAGATGACAACTAGAGGGTTTCGACCATGTATTTTCACCTACAATACTTTCATCACAGGCTATGCAGGGCTGGGAATGTTATCAGAAATAGATGAAGTGATTAGCTATATGACTCAGAACAATTGCAGGCCAAATGAGCTAAGCTACACGATTGCGGTGGATGGTTATTGTAAAGCGAAAAAATATAAAGAAGCCATGGACTTTCTGTCGAAGATTAAGGAAATTGATACTTCTTTTGATGGTCAATATGTGCAAAGACTTGCTTCTCGCACTCGGGGCAATTTGCATTCATGAATTATTGATTGTTCGTTGATGGTTTCTTTTTGGTCTTTTTGTCTTAACACCGGCATATATAGGGTTTCCAAGGCTAATGTAATTGTAAAAGAATGTAAAATCGCCTATTTGGCTGTCCTGTTTCAAACCTTTGTTGCTTCGTTGTTGTTGTTTTTTTTTTTTTTTATTAAATGAAGTATGTTAGATTAGCCACCGATGAAGTTTGAAGTTCTTAATGTAAGGAATGGTGCTTTCATTGTGACAGCAAGCGTTTGTAAATACTATTTCCAAATTTGAAACCGTTCATAATGTGGTTTATAGGAATGCTAGCTACCTTTCCCATTTACTCTCTTCTTCGTGCCCGACCCACTTGTTTGTACCATACTTAGGGCATCTGTATTTAGATCTCATATAAATACTCGGGGGATTTAAATGTAATTATCTGATAAATGAAGGGGCAAATATGTAATAAGGGAGGAGCCCTTATTCTATAAAAGGACTGCTCACTCTCCTCATTAGGGGAGGTCAAGATTTAGGCCATGGGAGGGAGAAAATAGGCTAGAGAGCACATTGTCTCTAGCCTTCTTGTATATTCACCATTCAAAGTGAAACAATATCAACATCAGTGTGGACGTAGCCCAAACATTTGGGTGAACCACAATACATCTTGTATTCTTTACTTTCTTACAGATTCACGATCGGATTTACGTTGTTCCAAGACCCTCCGGTTTTGTGCATCAACATTTGACACCGTCTGTGGGAAACGATACGAAAAGTTATGTCGGTTCTCTTTCATTTTTTCATCTCACCACCGTGAAACCTCACCACACTCCACCGTGAATCTGCAAAAACCAAGAAAACCAAACCCCAAACTCTGACACTTCTACCTCCACATTCCACATGACCACAGACAGGAAGAGCCTGGCCTCTCTCTGCTAGTAAACATAAAAATCCCAACTCATTCTCTCTCTCTAGACTCTCTGTTTCTCTTCCCAAGGGTTAGGGTTTAACCTTGCTCTTCTGCCAATGGACTCAACCAAGAAGCTAAAGATGGACGAGAACGGCGTCGTTCTGGACACGGATCCTGCCTCCGCCCCCAAGCTCTCCCCCGAAGACGCTCGCAGGCTCATCGAATGATAAACCCCCGCTTATCCTCTCTTTTCCGTAAACCCTAAATCCCCAATCTAAGCAGCTGAATCAAAATCTCGGATATGGCAACGGTTCTAGGGCAACTGATATGGGAGATAATGAAGAAGAACAACTCTTTTTTGGTGAAGGAGTTCGGGAGGAGTCACGTCTGCGTGCGGTTCACCAAGGAGCCCAACAACCTCCTCAATCTCCACTCCTACAAGCATTCTGGGTTGGCAAACAAGAAAACCGTGACCATTCAGGGTGTGGGAAAAGATCAATCTGTGCTGCTGGCGACAAGTAAGACCAAGAAGCAGAACAAGCCCGTTGCTATGTTGCATAAGTTTGTGATGAAGTAGGAGTTTCGCAGGATGGCCAAGGCGGTTGCGAATCAGTTTTATGCTGCCGTGATAACTTTCGTCATGAAGGAGTCAGAGACCGTCCCGGTCCGTCGGGTGTGTAACACTGGGGATTTGGATTTGCAGACGATCAATAGCATGCATAGTAACGGGGGCAAGTGGTACAACACTTGCAATATGATGGTTATAACAGATCATCAGAAAGTAGTCCCCCGACTTCATTTACAGACAATCATCATAAAGCTGGTCTTATCACAGCCATAATAGTCACAATGGCGGGAAAGGTGGTGCCTTTAGCTTCAGATTAGGTTTTTCAAGTCGTTTTTCTTTGGAGGCTGAGCAAGTCTCCGCCGACTGGCCCTTTTGGCTCAGCGCCGCCGCCGACGAGGCCATATACGGGTAGATCCCCCTCAAAGCTGATGCTTATGAGAAGTTGGAAAAGAACGAACTCTTTGGCAACAACTATGGAGCTCTGTGGCCCTGCGATGGCATGCCAGGGCTTTGTGCATGACCCCATGCCTATTTTTCTAAAAAAGCCACGGAACAGAACAAAGGGGCAGCTGTCAAATACTTTATTGAAAAAACTTTAAAGGTACCACTTGAGCCTGCACAACAAGAGGTGCCGACACCAAGTCTTGTTGGAGCTGGCAAATGACCCAAAACTTGATACTTTACAGTGCACCACTACACTGCACCAAGGTCCCCCATCCCACTTTCTGTTGGACCAAAAATGCCCACTCTAAAATGATAAGTTTTCTTATAATCATCCTATTATTAATTCTATCATTATTCCGTTTGCCATCTGACAAAAGGAAAAAAAATAAAGAAAGCTTTACTTTTCCTTTTCAGCAAACATCATTATGTTTTCTCAATATCATTGTTTATTTAATATCTTATTATTTTATTTGTGTCATGCTGACTAATTATAAAATAATAATTTTATTATTTTTATATCATGATGACTTATGATTAAATAATATAATTTCTGATATCATATGATTACTACCACGTTATTGATTTATATAACATGTGATTTATCAAACAATTGAATAAATCATTTATTCATGATTATATATATATACACACATATTTAGGCAATACCTAATATATTATTGATTTATGCAGCATGTCATTTATCAAACAATTGAATAAATCATTTATTCATGATTATATATATATACACACACATTTTGGCAATACCTAATATATTGTTGATTTATGCAACATGTCATTTATCACACAACAAAATAAATCATTTATTCACAAAAGGCACATAATACAATATTTTACCTTGACAAACTTTGTCATTTTGATTTATTCATTATACGGTCGTACTTATACTGTCATTTATTGTAAGGAATTATTGAGCAACTAGATCCATTGATCAACATTGTTGCTGATTAAAGAAGTCTACCAACTTATAGACTGATAAGCCACATGCTTATAGTGATCTCTTGTCTGACCGGACACCCACTTGCTTATTACCAACCAGGTGATCGAAAGTACGTCTAGTACTCCAAAATTATTCAGCACCCTGCCGCTATTATCACCCACTAGGTGATCAAAAGTACATCAAGTACTCCAAAATTATTCTGCACCATGCCGCTATTATCACCCACTAGGTGATCAAAAGTACGTCCAGTACTCCAAATTTATTCGGCACCCTGCCGCTATTATCACCAACCAGGTGATCAAAAGTACGTCCAGTACTCCAAAATTATTCGGCACCCTGCCGCTATTATCACCAACCAGGTGATCAAAAGTACGTCCAGTACTCCAAAATTATTCGGCACCCTGCCGCTATTATTACCAACCAGGTGATCAAAAGTACGTCCAGTACTCCAAATTTATTCGGCACCCTGCCGCTATTAGCACCAACTAGGTGATAGGGTGCCGCTATTATTACCAACCAGGTGATCAAAAGTACGTCCAGTACTCCAAAATTATTCGGCAGCATGCCGCTATTATCACCAACTAGGTGATCAAAAGTACGTCCAGTACTCCAAAATTATACATAAGGATCACTCATGTCAATTATACATAAACATTCATGAGCATCACTCATGTCAATCATACATAAACATTCATGAGCATCACTCATGTCAACATTCATGAGCATCACTCATGTCAACATCCATGAGCATCACTCATGTCAATCAACATAAACATTCATGAGCATCACTTATGTCAATCAGCTTCGAAAGCTTCATTTACAGAGTTCCAGCTTCGAAAGCTTCATTTACAGAGTTCCAGCTTCGAAAGCTTCATTTACAAAAGCTCCAGCTTTAAAGCTTCACTTTCAAAGCTTCACCACAAAGCTTCATTGCATGGTATACAAAGACCGCCTCCGAACAACCTCCACTTCGGGCCATACATGGATTGAATTTGAAGTCTCCAGCAAACAGACTCTATTGACTGAAGACTTGGAGGACTACACTATGTACCATATATTGGGCTTCCGCAACTGGGTCTCATGAAAAATACTTGGGGGACTTAGACCATCATTTATGTATTGAGGAGCGAACCCTTATTCTATAAAAGGGACTCCATCACTTTCATTGGAGAGCACCCATTATTCATGTATTGAGAAGCGAACCCTTATTTTATAAAAGGGACTCCCTCACCTTCATTAGAGAGCATCGCCGCCAGCTGAGCAACCGCCTCGCCACCAGCATCACTCCTAACCCATCACTTAGGTATTGAGGAGCGAGCCCTTATTCTATAAAAGGGACTCCCTCACCATCATTAGAGAGCATCGCCGCCTGCTGAGCAATCACCTCGTCGCGAGCATCACTCCTAACTCATCACTTATGTATTGAGGAGCGAGCCCTTATTCTATAAAAGGGACTCCGTCACCTTCAACGCCACATGTCGAGCCAACCAAGGCAACATAAGCCATAAGCCGAGCAGCCTCGCAACATGTGCTACTTCTAGTTGAGCATCATTTCACATTGAGCACCGCCTTATATCGAGTATTCAGTTCTAGATGACATCTAGTTACTTCGGCTCACACATGGACTGAATTTCAAGTCTCCAGCCAAAAGAATCTCTTGACTGAAGACTTGGGGGACTACTGTTTGTACCATACTTAAGGCCTCCGTATTTAGATCTCGTATAAATACTTGGGGGACTCAAATGTAATTATCTGATAAATGAAGGGGCAAATATGTAATAAGTGAGGAACTCTTATTCTATAAAAAGACCCCTCACTCTCCTCATTAGGGGAGGTCAAGATTTAGGCCATGGGAATGGAGAAAATAGGCTAGAGAGCACACTGCCTCTAGCCTTCTTGTATATTCACCATTTATAGTGAAACAATATCAACAACAATGTGGACATAGCCCAAACATTAGGGTGAACCACGATACATCTTGTGTTATTTACTTTCTTGCAGATTCACGGTCAGATTTACATTGTTCCAAGACCCTCCGGTTTTGTGCATCAACACCACTCACCTTTTTAAACATTTATTTTCAGATGAATGTGTAAGAGTAGACCCGGTAGTTTCTGATACAACACGGTGACACGACACGAAAATAACGAGTTTCGGGTCAACATGATAACTAATCGGATCATTATCGGGTAACCCGCTAAGAACCCGTTAATAACGGGTACACACGTGAGTAACCTGTTTCGACCCGTTAAGAAAAAAAATATTTTGATAATTTTAAAGTTTAATTACTAAAAGATTTATTATAAAATACAATAGCCATATTAATATATACAATATATTCTATATTAAATATATAGTTTTGTATTATTATTCTATATAAGTAAAAAAAAAAAGTTTTTGTCATTATTTATTTTTATTATGAGAGTTCCTTATTATCATTACTAGGATAAATTTTACTTAATATGTTGTTGTCCAAAATTATAATCAACTAGTATAGTATTTGCATAGGTAAGAACTAAGAAGACATACATACAAGTATAAAAAATGTGAAAGAATATATAAACACTCGTGATTTATCATTATTCCTCCACGAGCAGATAATGGTTACACTTACATTATCGTTTAGATTTTTAAAATCCTCCAAACCCTCATGAATAATGTTTTTTATTTGAGGGCAAAATTAATAATAATTATTGTAGAAGTGTAATATAAAAAAAATATATACAACCACTCATAATGACAAACTTTACAACTTTCATAAAGGGGTCAGCTTCGAAATCCAACACTATAACCCATAAACCCTACATTTATATTTAACCGTTAATTGTCATCTAGCTTTATTCTTTTTACTGAATTTCATTTTAAATTTTTTTTTTTTTTTTGAAAACATGATCATCTGGCGGATGTAAGAAGATGAACGGTTCAGATCTTTGATATCACTTTTCGATATTTATGGTTAACTAAAATATGAGTTGATGTCATATAGTTTGTAGAAACTTTATAAACATCAAGCAATATTTTAACTAACCGTAAAACTCTGAACGTAATATCAACGATCCAAACTGTTCATCTTCCTGCATCCTCTAATAGATCATGTTTTCAAAAAAGAAAATCTGAAATAAAAAAAAAAAACAAAATTTGATGAGAAAAATGAAGCGTAAATGTAAACAACAATCAACGGTTAAATTTTGATCTATGATTTATATGATTAGAGTGACGAATTTCTAAGTTAAGCTATTCACGAAAGTTGTAAAACTTGTCATTACGAGCGTTTATATATTTTTTCTATATTTTTTTACACATCTACATTAATTAAAAAACTATTAAATACTTTACTTAAATAACAGTTGTAAGATAAATGAGAGTAAATATGTACCATTGGATTCTATTTCACTTATATTATTATAACTTTTTTGGACGAAAAAACCCCTTCTCTATTCCATTATTTTCCAATTTTACCATTTGTTCAAAACAAAAGCCCTAATCCGTCTCCCCACTCCCGTAACCCTCTCCTCTTCGGCAACACCACAGCCGCCGACGACACTGCTACCGTAAGTCTACTTCTCCAAAAAATGAAAAGCTGGGATTGGCTCCATTGGGATTGGGATTTGGATTTCAATATGAGTAGGCAATTTTGAATTAAATTGGAATTCGGATCAAGAACTGCGTTTTCAGATTTGGGTTTTTTTTTCTTCTAGTTTTTGTTAAGGTTTCCTGTTAATTGATGCTTAAACCTGCCAAATCTAAACCTCTGATGTTAATTTATGCTTAAACCTGCCAAATCTAAATATAGTCCCTCCCAAATTTTGCATTATTTCTTGTGCTAATTGTTATCTGGGATGGATTGGGATGTATGTAGTTTAATCTATTGGGAGGTATGTAATTCTAATGTGGGTTTTCGATTTGAATTGGACTGTAGTTCTTGAGCTAATTGTTATTTGGATTTCATTCTTCACGCAAGGCATTTTCTCATTCTTTTCATTTGAATGTCAATATTATACTGAAAATGATCATTTTTATCTAATAATTAGACTTTCTCTTATAATATATTTAGCATCAGTAACAAATTATAAGGGAAAAGTGAAGTACTTGTAGAGAATACCCAGAGAAGGCTACAGGAAATTGCTCAGCCATGATATCCATGGCTGGAAGAAATGCCACAACCTATTCATAAATTCATACCAAACAACAATTAGGATATAGTAGGACAAAGCTTAAGCAAGCTGAGGTAGACTGTGAGTTCTTGAAGAAGTTCTGTGAAACACTAACAGATTAAACCAACCTTTGTACATGCATATGCCAACAACCACCCTCACTATGTGTCCATCTTGTGAAAGAATCGGATGTGCGGAAGAAAATGTGCAAGGTTCCAATGTTCTAATGTTCCAATGTCCTTGATTTTGCAAATCTTTTGAACATTTGATATTTTATAATGTTCTAATGTTTTTTTATTATGCTCTTATTTTGGGTATGTAAATATATACTTAAAATAAAAATGCTATTTTATGTTTTGGATGTGACAATATGGTATGTATATACTTATTTAGTATTATGTTTTTCATTTGATTATTTATTAGTTTAAAATATATTTTCCTTAACGAGTAACGGGTCGGGTCATATTACCTGTTAATATTATCGGGTCGATTTCAGGTTGGATTATTTTACCCGTTTATTTTAATGGGTGTTACACGACACAACCCGTTAAGATATCGGGTATGACACAAAAATAACACGAACACGAAAAACACGACACGAATGCCAGGTCTTTGTAAGAGGAGTCCACATGTCAAAAAAGGCTAAATCGCAAAAATGGTCTTTGAGATTTGTATAACACATCACTTTGGTCCCTGAGATTTCAAATCAATAAAAGTGGTCCTTGAGATTGTCCACCATCCATCATTTTCGTCATTCCGTTAAAAACTTTGTTAAGTGTCCCGGAGCTCTTGACCGGAAGTTTGGGCAATTTTTAAAGTTTTGTAACTCAATCGTTTTTTAACCAAATTTGACCCAAAATATATCAAAATGAAGGTAGGAAAGTGTAGAATAAGATTACACCTATTTGAAAGCCCAATGGTTGTTGAAGATGGCCATAAAATAGCCTCAAAGTTGACTGGTCTGGGGGAAAACTGGAAAACTTGCTGAAAACTGGGTAAACTTTAAACGTTCATAACTTCTTTAATACTCAACGAAATCAAGTGATTTAAAAATAAAAATCATACTTCTCGACAAGACGAAGATAATGGTGCCCTTTTTTTTTACTACTAACTCGTTGTGGTTTGGCCGGAAAACGGCTCGAAAGTGGCTAACTTGAGACCAAGACAGCCAATTTCGAGCCGTTGTCCGGCCAAACCATGGCGAGTTAGCCATAAAAAAAGGTACCATTTTTTTCGTCTCGTCGAGAAGTATGATTTTTGTTCTTGAATCACTTGATTTCGTTGAGTATTGAAGAAGTTATGAACGTTTAAAGTTTACCCAATTTCCGGCAAGTTTTTCAGTTTTTCCTCGGACCAGTCAACTTGGAGGTTATTTTCCGGTCATCTCCGGCAACCATTGGGCTTCCAAATAGGTATAATCGTATTCTACACTTTCCTATCTTCATTTTGATATATTATGGGTCAAATTTGGTTAAGAAACGATTGAATTACGAAGCTTTGAAAATTGGCCAAACTTCTGGCCAAGAGCTCCAGGACACTTAACGGAGTTTTTAACGGAATGACAAAAATAATGGATGGTGGACAATCTTAGGGACCACTCCTATTGATTTGAAATCTCAAGGACCAAAGTGATATGTTATATAAATCTCAGGGACCATTTTCACGATTTAGCCGTCAAAAAATGAGTGGAAAAGGCACAAAGGCGAAGACAAATGGAGAAGGTATATAGCATACCCCTTACCGGATTTTACTTATCAGCACATAGCTGATAAGCATTGTACAATTCTGAAAGAGTTACACCGTTACATGATCAAATAAAGCTTTCGGAGGGAACTATTTGATCGAAAATTTTCAACGCAGGTCAAGAAAAGGTTAATCTTGGCTGAAACCGTCATTAGATACTAGGTACCTATGGTTATTTCCTAGTATAAAGGGCACTGGTGCCGTTTGCACTTGAAAGATAGTAAACTGGAGTTGCTATAATGTGCCTATTAGTCAGACCACAAACTGCTACAATTGGAATAATTAAGAGTGATAAGGATTTAATACTCTGAAAGGCATCTAGAACCCAGGCTCAAAATTGTCTTTGGCTAGAAAGTGATTCTTCTAGTCTTATTTTTATTCTTCCGATCGACTGATTTTGATCCTCATTGGCCTCATTGCATGCAATAGTTTATTTGTTTGGACTGCATTTAGAAGATGACTTTCTTCGCCTCTCACATATGTCGCTAAGGAAATGTTGTTGAGGACAATTTTGTTAACATGAGCTTGTCTTCTCAAACTATGGTATGACATGATTCCCCTCCGAGGATTCATCCTACTTTGTTTTCTGACTACGTTGACTTTCCTAACTTCTTCTCAAATTAATGTGCATCACATCAAATAGGTTTATCTCACTTTTTCGTTTCTTGACTTTGTG
Source organism: Malus domestica (assembly GCF_042453785.1). NCBI lineage: Eukaryota > Viridiplantae > Streptophyta > Magnoliopsida > Rosales > Rosaceae > Malus > Malus domestica. The sequence goes on from NC_091673.1 coordinate 26,444,116, forward strand.
ATATTACTTGATCTACTTTGCGCGCACTGGTGAAACCCGACCCGGCTCCCAACAACTCCAGCCGGTCCAGAGAGTTTCCATTTTTACGATCAAGGCAGTTAAAAGTCCAGCCGACCATCCGTTAGGCTTTAAGCTAACTTCCACAAACACTTGCCACCACTCGTATTTCTCAATCTTTACCCACACCCACACCCACACCTCCCACCTCCCACCTCCCACCTCCCACCTCCTCCGTTCCCCTTCCATCTCTGCCAACAACAATTCCAATCGAACTTTCCATTGGTTGAAGGAGGAAGACGACGATTCAAATTCTTCTGGCCGATTGAAAGCAATATCTATGGAGTGGGATAGCAATTCCGATCTGAGCTCCGAGGAGGAGGAGGACGAGGAAGGGAGCTTGATTTTCCCTGACGACGACGACGTTTCTGCCCCTGGTCCGCTTCCGCTTCCGTTCCCCGTCGAGAATTTGCTCCAAACGGCGCCGTGTGGCTTCGTTGTGACGGACGCTCTCGACCCTGACCACCCCATCATCTACGTCAACACTGTGTTTGAAATGGTCTCGGGGTACCGTGCCGAGGAGGTTCTTGGTCGCAATTGGTCAGTTTTCTATCTTGGGATTTTGATATTAGGGTTTTGAATGGGGGTTTTATTGGTGCGTCTTTGTTTTGGGTGCTTTTGGTGGGAGATTGATTTGGGGTTCTCAGAAATGCTTAATTTTTGTTGAGAAAACCGTGGGGATTGTATTTTGCGTTATTAAAGAAGCTGCGTGATGGGTATTTTGGATTGAATAGATTTTTTTCTGTGGTGATTGTGGTTGGTATTGGGCAGCTTATTGGGTTTGTGAGTTCTCGAGGGTTTTGTTTGTGCTCGGAAATTGGATGAAAATTAAGCAAATTGGAGCTGGAAGTAATTGTTCTGTTGATTCTTTGTGGTCATAAACCCAGTCATGAGACTAGTGGTGGCGTGTTGTGTTTAGTGTTACTTCCTGTAGGACCAATACAAATTTCTCATGGTGTAGATGTCAAAGCAAATGATAATCTCAGGATATAATTATAACAAAATTTGATGCGACAGGTTTCTGTTGAGTGTTTGGGTGTTGCCTTGTTGCTCTATTTTATTGAAGTTTTTAATTTTAATTTTTTTTCATAAGAAACGAGAAATTCATATAAAGTAGAAAATAATTGTAAATGGGATGGACAAGTAGCCCTTCTAGGTACCCCAATTAGAAAACACTACATAAAAGGAATAAAACAAGCCACACTCGATACAGGACTCCACTGTAGTTGATGAACCACACCAAATACATCTCTAGAGTGCTCTAGGAGGCCAAAAGTCTGGCTCTCCTAAATGAAAACTCTAATCATCCTCTGTATCTTGAAAATTTATTTTATTTTCTGAATATGTGTATTTTAATACAAAGTCTTCTCCGCCTCTAATCTAGGGTATAAGCTTGGGGAATTTGATTGTTGCTACTATAATGCTTGAAATCTATTAGTAAGTTCATTGACACGAGTTGTATAATAGGTTTGTTTAGCTAAAATCTATAATATTGTTGAATTGAATGCTTTTATTTTCTTTCCATTAGTCATAATATGAAAGATTATATTGTAGGGATGTTTTTTGGTGCTTTACCTGTTAGTTGAAATATTTTTATGCAAGGGGTTCATGCTTTTTATTTATTTATTTATTTTTTATGGTTTTGTCTCCTGGTTGTAGCATCATGAGTAAATGTCATACAATGAATACATCAAATTGCAAGCATCAAGTTAACTTTTGAAGATTCATATGCTAGATGGTATCTAATATGATCCATCTATTTTTCTATCATTGTCCTAACTGGTTGAGTAGTGAAATGCCTAATGTCGCTCAAAAGTGTTTAGATTTTCCATGATTACAAGCAGATAAAGAAGAAAGAGCATAAGTCTCTTATGATATTACAGCCACCATAATTGGCCACTTTAAAGTAGGATAAAGCTTAAATATTCACCACTAAATTGTCATTTGATAAACCTGTTTGAGCATAGAGATTGTGTCAGTAGGGAAGATTACCTAAATTCTACGCCAAAATTGAGTTGTTGGAGGTTGTACATATCCAACTTGATTGAAGTAAATTTTCCCTCAAAAGATTCCCTCAGGGTTTTAACAAAGTATGTATAATAGAAACAGTTGTTTTACAAAAAAATTTGCGTGGCCAACTTAGTGGGAAAAGGTTTTGTTGTTGTTGTTGTTGTATTCATTTTATATAACTTAGAATAGTGCAATCTTATACACATCATAAGGTGTTAGTCATCGAAGCTCAGCTGTAAAGCATAAGAAAAATGTTTTTTCTTATTGCACCATAGTATTGGCTCATATAAGTCATAAAATATAAGTGTTGACTACTAAAGGAGCTGGGCATTCTGAAATTCGTGTATGTTTCTGTTTGTGAGCTTCTTGGTGTTTGTGGCTTAACTAGGTTATGAAGATATTGAACAAGCTCTAAAAATGATTTAATCCAGTCTAAGAATGTTTGATCATCACATTTAGGTGTAACTAAGCTATCAGGATCATAATCAAGAACGAGTTGGTGTGTATTTGACTGCTTACGAATATAAAAACCTGATATAAAAGGGATTGTAATTTTGGGTCCCACTTTACACTGTTGTCCAATGATGCAAAGTGTCTAATTTGGATTTCCATTTAGGAAGTATCCATGTGGAAAATCAACAAAATCAAAATTTAAATGGGAAAGTTATAAAGAAATCTAAAAATTAGTCAAGTTGGACACTTGGGCCACATTGCTGGGTGGCCCTACCAATGCAACCCCTTTTGGTTCTTATCGAAATAGATCCCTCTTAAGAAGAGGACTATATGTATTTATGTACAAGTGTATATATATTATATAATTATATATATATATATATAAAGAAGGAAAAATTATGTGCTAGGGTTATTGTTTGGTTACATGTAACATTGCATTGAGGATAGTGCTTCAAGTTTTATTGCTAAATGCTTGTTTATTTTTCTTTTCTTGGTCTTTTTTAGTATTAGTACTAGACACGTTTAATTGTTCATCTACTGGCTATTTTATAGGGTTGGCCATCCATAGTGAATGCAACACATTCTTCACTCTTGTCAGAAGAGAACCACACTTGGATATGTGAAAAGAACAACCAAAATCAAGAAACCAACTACTAGAACACTCGATAGAATCTGAGTTGAATATTTTGACATTATGGGCACTGTATCAATGACTTGAGTTGAATCGATGGCTCTCTTGTACTGGATGCGACTAGCATTCAATTGAACCTGAGTTGAATCATTGAAATTATGGTCACTGTATAAATGACCTTACCTATTGCCTTTGCCCTGAGCTTAGGATAGTAATATTGTTTGACCATATGTCATGACAATAATAATTTATTTGCCCTTGTGATTCCTAGTATTTGATCCATCAGGGGCCTTACGAATCACATGGAGTGTGTAGTCCAAAGTTCAAACCATGGGGAAAAGATTGATTTCATTATATGAGTAGCTGATTCACCTTGAGGGGAAACAAAAGATTGAAGTTTCATAATTTTTGGTACTTTTGACAGTTTTAAACTTTTATTATTATTTATTGATCTGATAAAATAGTTGCTTTCACTTTATAGTATTGCAAAATCAAGATTAAGTTAACAATGACAGTAATTGAGTCAAAATTACAATAGCAAAGCTGCAACATGCGAATTATTACAAAGTTTACTGCTGTAAGATATCCTGATTTTTGGGGAGGTAAGTATAAACTTTGCTACATCTTTGACATTTGGTTCTATTGTGTTTAAACCTTACCTTATTGAAGGCAAAACATAAATAAAAATATGATTTAGTTGCTATATACTAGAGTGTAATTTTTTATTTTTGTTTTTATATTTGGAGACAAACCAAATAGTCTTTGTGTTTCTTTTAGTTTGAGGGCTCTCTTTTGTTGGAGTTGGATGTTAGCTAAAGAAATAGTGCATCTTTCTTTCTCTTCCTTCCTCTGCTTTGTTCTGATGTAGGTGCTTTTTTTTGCAGCCGGTTTTTGCAATATAGAGGACCATTTGCAAAAAGAAGGCATCCACTAGTAGACTCTGCAGTAGTTGCAGAAATTAAAAGATGTCTGGAGGAGGGTATTGAATTCCAAGGTGAGTTATTAAACTTTAGGAAAGATGGATCTCCAATGATGAATAGATTGCGGCTGACACCAATCTATGGGGATGATGATGTGATAACTCACGTCATCGGGATTCAGTTCTTCACGGAGGCAGACATTGATCTAGGTCCTGTGCCTGGCACTTCAATCAAGGAGTCAGCAAAATTTTCTGATCGGTTTCGTTCTTGTCTTTCTGGTTTCCGTCCTGCTGCCTTCCTGGGGGAGCGGAATATGTGTCGTGGGGTTTGTGGAATGTTGCAATTGAGTGATGAGGTACTTGCTCTCAAGATTCTATCGAAATTGGCACCTAGAGACATTGCATCTATTGGTTCAGTCTGTAGGCGGCTGTATGAGCTTTCGAAGAATGAAGACCTTTGGAGAATGGTCTGCCAAAATGCATGGGGTAGTGAAACAACTCGGGTTTTAGAGGCCGTGCCTGGTGCAAAGAGGCTAGGTTGGGGTAGGTTGGCACGGGAGCTGACTACTCTTGAAGCAGCGACATGGAGAAAGGTGACTGTTGGAGGTTCTGTTGAACCCTCACGCTGTAACTTTAGTGCTTGTGCAGTTGGAAATCGTGTTGTCCTTTTTGGTGGTGAAGGGGTTAATATGCAACCGATGAATGACACCTTCATATTGGATCTAAATGCCAGTAACCCAGAGTGGCAGCATGTCCAAGTCAGCTCTCCTCCACCTGGTCGTTGGGGCCATACACTATCTTGTGTGAATGGGTCCCATTTGGTGGTATTTGGAGGCTGTGGAAGGCAGGGCTTGCTAAATGATGTGTTCGTACTGGATTTGGACGCAAAGCCTCCAACTTGGCGTGAAATATCTGGGTTGGCTCCTCCACTTCCTAGATCATGGCACAGTTCCTGCACTCTTGATGGCACCAAGTTGATAGTTTCAGGTGGCTGTGCAGATTCTGGAGTACTCCTTAGTGATACTTTTTTGCTTGATCTCTCAATGGAGAAACCTGTGTGGAGAGAGATACCGGTAGCATGGAAGCCCCCTTCAAGATTGGGCCACACCCTGTCTGTATATGGTGGTAGAAAAATTTTGATGTTTGGGGGCCTGGCCAAAAGTGGTCCACTTCGTTTTCGTTCCAGCGATGTGTTCACAATGGATCTGAGTGAGGATGAACCGTGTTGGAGGTGTGTTACAGGGAGTGGAATGCCCGGTTCTGGAAATCCAGGGGGCATGGCTCCTCCTCCTAGACTGGATCATGTAGCTGTGAGCCTTCCAGGTGGGAGAATACTGATCTTTGGAGGGTCTGTTGCTGGTCTTCACTCTGCGTCACAACTTTATCTCTTAGATCCAATGGATGAAAAACCTACATGGAGGATATTGAATGTACCTGGGCGGCCCCCAAGATTCGCCTGGGGACATAGTACTTGTGTTGTTGGAGGGACAAGGGCAATTGTCCTTGGTGGTCAAACTGGAGAAGAGTGGATGTTAAGTGAACTCCATGAGCTTTCACTGGCAAACTCTGTAATCTGATTAAGAGTATATGGGAACACGCTGTAACCACACATTAGCCTTCAAGTGCAAGATTGGGGTTCATTCGGAGGAATCGGCCAGGCAGAGGTTGCTGCTTCAGTCGCTAATAGCTCTTGACAAAAGTTACTTTAGTCGGGGCTTGTTTTGGGTGTTAGAGGTAGTGCACATTTCTTATATGGAATTGTCCTGGCTCGAGATGAACTTTCAATAATTTCATGAGTGACTTGAACCATGTTTGTTTTTTGTGAGGTTTGTGTGACTACCCTTCAGTACGGAGAGTGACTTATTCTTCCTTGGTCAGGTTAGTAGTACATAGTGGATAGGTAGGTTTATATATGTAGGCCTAGTCTTATTATACCTATGTGTTGTTTTACGTTCTGTAATTTGAACCAAATGTGAAAAATGATGCATGTTTATAGTAACGTATTGCTAGTCCGCTCCTCTATATGTAATGAATCCTTGTTCAGCTATCCTTCATTTGAGTAAGACATGGCATCCAGCTTAGAAGATAGACAAGTAAGGATTGTGTGGCAGATTTGTGTAGAAGCCAGCCTTCAACTCTGCAGAACATGGCGGTCATATTTGGGTGCAGACCAAGTTTTCCGACTTGAGTTTCAAGCATTTCCAGTCTCAAAGGAATGCGGCTTCTTTGGTTTGCTTCCCTGAATCTTTGCTCTTTAGTTTCTCTTTGATTCCGTGTTATCTTACATTTTCCTCGTTACCCGCAGCCAGATACATTTGTTATATAAAGTTGACTGCTGCTGTGACTTGATATCGTTTGTATGCGCTTACCGAGTTTGTGATTGGAAGGAATATGGCATCTGCTTTTGCTTTCGCTTTGTGTTGGCATATGACTACTTGTGTAGTGTGAGTTAAAAGAGTAATCTTGTATTTTGATAGCTTTCATTCCACATTCTTTCTCCCACTTCACAAAATTTACCGTAAAGTTTGCGAATTTACTGCTTCTGAATTTAGTTTTTACTTGGAGGTATGGACTTGATTGTATGTAGAATTACATGCTTAGTGCTCTCTCGTATCGGTAAAGTATACAAATACGCCTCAGTCGTGTATGTTTGATGATTGTTGATGCCTTGATGGTATGGAAAATGAAAATCTTGGCTTCTTCATGCGGCAGTAGAACCGGTTACTTGGAAATTAGTTTGTTTTGTTTACGAGGCAAAACTTGATAGTTCATTTGTTAGAGCATCTTCAACAGGGTGGCGTTCTATGTTAATGAAATAAGAACATGTGAACAACTTACACGTGTTTATTTTATTAGCACTGAGACATCACCGTAGTATTATACTTGCTATGTAAGCCCTCTTACAGGCTAGCTATTTTATTAATTTTAGCTGAAAACTCGCGAAAATCAAGTGGAACGACTCTCTTTCAATGCTACAAATAACCTTTGGGGGCTATTCTTTGTATTTTTGCTACAATTCATATGCAATTATGTGTAACTAATACACTGACAGGTTGTTTGTAATATACTTTTAATTCTTTTGGTAATACAAAAGGCTATTGTTATTCACTCCCAATAAACTCTCCTACTTCCCACTAAGGATTGGCTTGGTATTGCTATGTTTTGAAAAAAAAAAAATTGTTTATGCTGTGCTGTGAGAATAAGCTCATTTTTTGCTACTACACATTTTTAGCTTTTTTTTCACCCAAAACTGTGAAAATAAGCTGTTTTTAAGTGTTTACCAAACACTTTTTTTAGCTCAGTTTTTTTTTTATACCCACTTTTTATAAAAGCACCTCGGTACCAAACCAGTACTAACAACTTCTACTTCCTTGAATAGATTTTGACTGTTTCAAACTCAACAATGACGAGAACCAAGTCAAGGTTTACTTTCTTTCACGTGTAGTTATTTTGTCGAATGAAGTTTTTCACCGGCGAGTGTCCTCGATAAGTACTTTACCGGACATAGTGCGCCACATCCCTTTTCCTTTCGATCAAAATGTTATCCTACTCCGTTTTCATGTAAGGTGTAGATAAATTTTTTTAGACCCAACATGGTTCACCACCAGTGATATTGTTCTAACTCAACCATCTATTATTAGATGTTGAGCTTTATCACAAAAGATCTCGGTGATATTTTGGAATCTCTCATATATTAGTTATATGTTATTTTGTCATACAACCAATGTGAGATCTTATACTCTAACATGCCCCTTTATGAGTGGTCCCCACTGGGTCACAAGAGAAACCAATTCCCATATTGAGAACTGTTCAAGTCATTATACTAGAGCTAACGCCAATCTTTTTGAGAGTCCGGTTAGTTAGTCGGTATTCAATCTTTGGAGTCCATGCTAATCTTTTCAAAGGCCCAATTTTCTCGGTTTGTATTCAGTCATTGGAGCCAATGCCAACTTTTTCAAGGGCCCAATTGTTTAATTAATACCTTTAAGGTGGAGTTAGTGCAACTTTTAAAATTTGAACTTGAGGAAGCATGATTCGTGCTAGTAACTTGGGCCCATGATGTGTTGAGAGAATAATCTGTTTTCATACCATGATAAACTTTTCAAGTCAATATGGTCCACCACCAACATCATTAATATTATCCCTACTTAACAACCTATTACTAAGGGATGAATTTTATCACAAAATGTTTCAGTGATATTAGGAGTGAAATCTCTCATATATCAATTGTATACTATTTTTCATACGACCAATATGGGATTCTATAATTCAACAGGTTTTAGTAGGGCCAGCTATAAGTGTGTCCAACACCTTATCAATTATTCACAAAGAGCTTGTAGTAATTTCCCTTTGCTTTGGTTTTATCCACTAAGTTTTCCTATCAAGGTTTTTATGATGCAACAACCCTTGACTGGTGGACATGGGGAGTCTTGTAAATATTGTTTTTTATGTGGTTGTTCACTTGGATCATTATATTATAATATATATATATATATATATATATATATATATATATATATCCCTGGGGTTTACTTGTACACAAAGCTCAAATTTCCTTATTTACATCATAAAGAAATTTCCTTATTTACATCATATAGAATGAAACATCTATATATATATGATACTTAAAAGACTACAATGATGCTTATATTTTTATATTGATACTTGAATTATTGTACGTAGTCATGCATTATGCTATTGTAGGAGATTTTACATTGTTATATTATTGTGCTACTTTTCTATCTTTTAGTTATATGTTGTCATCTGTTCTAAGCTTCTGTCATGTTTTCAATGTTGCTTAGCTCTTTTTTCTGACATATTACTCCAAAATTGTTCATCTCCTTCTGAAGCAAAAATTTGATTTTACTAAGTTCATTTGAATAACATCTACACATGCAATTAGTAATTAAAGGCGGAACAATGCTTGTATGTACTCAAATTTAAACTTTATCCATTAAATTCAAAGCCTAGTAGTTGTGACTCAAGACTCAACTCAAATATTAAAGAAAGGAGTTGAGATTTATTATACATTTGTTGAATCCTCTATGCATAAGCAAATGTTAATCACCCATGAGAGAGGGCCTTTATTCATAATTTCTTTGCTCCATGGATTTCTTGGTGGATGATAGAAGAATGGATTCTCCAAGTTCCCAAGAAAGGAAACCTCTATGTATCCACATCCATGAGGTGAAGGAAAAAGAGATGAGTGACTTGGAAGGATTTTGATGCTAGTTAAAATCCGCCCAAGTGGCTGTCCTCCTAGAGGTGGAAGGAGAGCATTTTTGTTCTCTCCAATTCCCTCATGTAACCCCAATGAAATTTGGCATACAAATTTTCTTTTATAGCCACTCACGTTTGAGTGGCATGAATGTAATTATCCTCAATGACCGGGGCATTAGGTGTTAGTGAGCCTTTTGCCCTTTTGTGATTTAAGTTGTCATACAACTCAAGTTATTAGGCTTGACTATTCAAAGCCCAATGGACCTTGGGGCCCAAAACTAACATGAGATCTAAAACGAACTTATCCATTTGATTAATTAACATATTAGTTAATTCTAGCCAAAAACAATTAAACTATCTAATCGTCCTTACTCAACTCCGTTGTTTCTTCAATATCAACCTCACATGGTGTAGATCCATTAAGTTCTTATTACTAATACTCGCAAGTCCGTCTCGGCATGAAACATATCCTTAAGGATGCAACCAATATCTTCGATTCCTCCACTTTGTACCTCCAATAAATCCACTTATGGCAATATTCATCTTTGCAAATTTTTCAATCATCACCTTCTTTGCCTATAAACATTGTTCAATCATCACCTTTTTTGCCTTATAAACTTGACGATAAGGTTTAAATAAGTGTGAGGCGCTTGCCATATAGTAGTTATGTCGCTCTTTGAAAACTGTTACAACAAACTAATCATGATCATTTGCCTTCGACAATTCAACTTTTGCCTTGCAGTCAATCCTAGTGTCTGGCCTCTTACCTTTTCGATTGGGTTTGGTAAGCATCCACCTTCTTTAACATGATTTGCAACTAACAAGGGAAGAGCAGAGGTTGCTCTTAAAACCCCAAGAAGTTGGAACTCAATCTCAAAAGGGAGAAGGAAAGAGCAGAGGTTGCTCCTAAAACCCCAAGAAGTGCAGAGCCACAAACAAGCACGCTCCAAAGCTAGACAATGGCCGTGACGATGACAAGGGAATTTTGATAGGCTTGGGCAATTTGGAGGAACCAAACTCGTGTGAGCAGATGGAGATGTACTCATGTACGTCACTGCCAAACGCTATAGGCTGCCTGTCAAGTGGAAGCAAACTCCCGAGTTATACGGGTACAGATGGGTACACTCCCACCGGTCCATTCCACATCTACCAACTAGGAAAATTACTTTACTTAAAAATATACCCACAAAGACAAAGATATGACCGCTTGGGGTTGCGTGCAGTCGACACCACTCCTCCTCCCATCCACCAGCTCACTGCTTTCACTCGGTCTCTCTAACTTAAAGCAACTCCACTCCCCTTCTCAGTTCTCACTCAAAACCCACGAAGATCCCTCACCTTCCCTCACTTTCTCTCCCATCTTCCTCCAAACCAAACACAACCCAGATGGCCATCAACAGGGACTCCACTCCCCCTCCAATGATCGGCAAGATTGGGCCCTACACTGTCTTTATGACGCCGCCCGAACCGGTTTTTGAATCTCCCCGGAAGGTTCCCGCGCCGGTCTTTGAGTCCCCCAAGAAGGTGGCCCCGCCCCCGGTCCAGCCGCCGCCTCAGCAATTGCTGAAGCCCATTGCCGTATCTTCGGATTCCTCGTCCGATGGCTCGGTGTTGGGGATTTTTAAGAATGCGGTCACCAAAGTGCAGAAGGGTAATGCGTGTCTTTGTTTTACTATGTTTTTGTGTGGTGTTTGGTTGTTCTGTGGTTGTGGGTGGGGGAGTGGAGGAAAAGGAAGGATAATTTGGGATTTTGGCATGAAATTAATCAAGGAAAGCCAACCAGATCTTATTGTGAATTGTGGGGTAAATAATTTTATTTGTTAGGAAGATTAAATTTCCATTGGATCGATGTTTTTATTGTTTTCTTTTTGCTTGCCGAAAGTATGCAGGGACCATTGGTGATCTTACAACCCCTGCTAGGTTTCTGAGAAACTAGATAGGAGATTATACAGTGTCTGGTTTGCAGAAACTTAAAACAAATGTTCCGCAAGCTGAATTTTGTTTTGTAGTTTCGCCAATCCTGCATCTTCTGAAGTCTTTTAGGCAGAGTTTTGGTGAATACTTTTACTGATATGTTCTTCCCTAGTGAACTACAGCTAAGGGTGGCTCTTTGGTTATGTTGCAGCTCATTCAAGTTTGGACGACCATTTGGCACGCTGGTTTGGATTAAATCAGTCAAAATATCAGTGGGCGCTAGATGATTATTACCAGAGCAAGGGAGTGGTAAGCATTCGTTTGCTTGCATTCGTAATGCTTGTTTACATTTCGTTGCGTTTTTATGTTGTACTGTTTAGTGGCTTAGATTGATATGTTGTTGGATTGAGCATTTAATAGATTGAAGTGTGCAGATGTTGATTGATGCTGATATAAGCAACTGAGTTCAATCAATGGATTATTTTTCTTGTCCTGAGTTCTTCGTTAATGTTCCGGTTTTGCATTTATAAATGTCTTCCTAGGACAAAGGTTCTAAAAGACGTTAGGCGCTAGTTGGGCGGTGGGCAGAGCCTAGTGCCTAGGCGGGGGCCTAGGTGGTTTTATTTATTTGTTATTATTATTATTATATATTTTAATTAAATTTATTATATAACATATAATTAAATGTCTACTTATACTGAAAATAAATACATAATTGGATTGAGATACATAAATTGCAAAATTGAATGACATGTAGATTATCAAGTATTAGGACATATTGAAAACATGGGAACAAGCATATAATGAGTGATCATTTAAGTATTCAACTAGTTTCTTACAATTTATTGAAAAATTAGAATGCAAAATGAAAGTTATCTATTTTCTATTTAAGTGAGATTTATGACCTAGGAGGCGTCTAGGTGTACTAGGCGGGTCTAGGAGGCATCTAGGTGTACTGGGCAGGCGCCTAGGCAGGTCTATGCGTCCTTTCTTAATTTTCAAACGCCTAGGGAATAATCGGGCGGTGACTAGTCGCCTAGGCACGGCCTAAATGACACTAGGCTGGGATTCTTAGAACAGTGCCTAAGACCAGTGCCATGAAAATCAAGGGTTTTAAGTCATCTGGTTAGAAAAAGGTTGTTATTTTGTATTTTCAGAACGTCCTTTATTTTTTATTAGAAATTTACAACTGGGAGAGTATGCAATGATGAAAGAAAGGACATAAAATTAGGATATACTCACTTGTTGGTCCAAGAGTATCCAACTTAAGACTAGCCTGTTCTAATAAAATGATTCAAATATACGAAATAGAATATCAAAGATCCATTATAATGTAGTATCAGTTCCTCATACTTTCGATGTCGTAAGGGAAAATTAATACTCAATTGTAAAATATTTTACAAGAACAACCCCCACGTCCCCATTTTGTTTTGTGATGTCAGAACATGTCTGAGATGTAATACAAGTATTGAAATTGTGACCAATGAGTGATAAACTTGTGTGAATAAGACATTCAGCCTTATAGCAGCTGATCCTTAAGATTGTTCTTATGAACTTGTGTTACATGATTATTATTTCTGCATCATCTTTGGCATTGTTTCTCAACTTATTCTGATATAAATCCTGAGGTGACATGGAAACCCGTGTTTGCCATTGCCTACCGCTGAAGTGACATGGAAACCCGTGTTTGCTGTTGCCTACCGCTGAAGTGACATGGAAACCATAACAGATACTTGTCCTTGATTGAAATCCCTATCCTTGGTATATATAACCCCCAGAAAACTTACTGGGGCAGGTTGATAATGTAAGGGTGCCTAGTGTAACAACCATAACCCCTTGAACCCCAAACTTGTTTGGAAATAAGCATGTCTAACTCTTAAGTTGGTTTCCTTATCTCCAAGGATTTTGTGCATATGTTTTTCATTTTTGGGTATGTTTTTGCTAACTTGAGTACAACGGTACCATTTAGCTTACTTGATTACAAATGACCTTTGTTGCTGTTATCTGTAACCAACAACTTGATGCTTTTACTTGATTACAGGAAAAGGACGATGCAAAACCAAAAGAGATATCTAGCAAAATGCAGAGTGTGTAACATGGTTTCTGGACGGGTGAAGATAACATGATGTTTAAATACCCCCTTATGTTTCAACTGGGAATTTACGTTGGTTTGCAGAATTAATTGCAAGAGAGAGCTCGTGCAGACATCTTTTGAGTCTACTATATATACATATATATGGAGTAGAAGTGCATCTGAATCTGTAGAATCCAACCAACTTCTGGGTTTCCGGTTAATGCAATTATCCACCTGCTGCAACAGCTGAATTTGGTTGTCTAACAATTTATAAGCCATCTGAGTCCATGGTTTCAACCGAACTTTTCTTTATGTACTCCTTTAAGCTGCCAGCTGATTGTTGTTGCTGTTGTACTTGTGGGTTCTGCACTTTCGGCTTATTGGTGTATTTTTATTTTTCGTGAAAGCCATAATTTGTGGCTTGTGATTGTAGGAGATGCTTTTATTGTGATCTATTTGCTGTTTGTCATCATTGATTCACTTCTAAACGTCAGTCACATAAGAGCTGGGTCAGTCCCTGGAAATCTCGTTTCCATCAACTCAATCAGTCCCTGGAAAGCTCGCTTTCATCAACTAGATCATAACCATGCACTGTCTTAAGTCTTTTAGGAAGGCGGGGGGCGGGGTGTGGTTCGTTTTTCTTGGATCAAGCAATAGATTTTGTAGATTAGATGTTAGATAGCCATTCACAGGGTTTGAACTCACTCTCATGCAAAGTGGATGAGGTAACTTAGTGCATGATAGAGTGGTGAAGGTGATATATTATTCCGAAGTATCACTTTAATCTCGGGACCTCTCCGAACATCGGAAAGAGAAAAATCACTAGACCAAATAAATACTTGGTTATCAAATTATCAAATATTACGCTTGGAATGGCAGTTTCTCAGTTGCAGTGCTTGTATTTTTTTTTGTTTTTGGTTTTCCCCTAATGGTCGTGGCCCCTTCCCAAGAATCCTTTTACAACATCAATCGTGGCCTATGACAGTTGTTCATATGCTGGTCTGAGTCTGACAATTCGTGTGCTTCCTGAAACTCGCATAACACAATTACTTTAGTCTAAAGGAGGGGACATTGCACTGTACAAATGAACAGTGATTTGGAGTGAATTTCACTTTATTTATGAAGCTGATAATCGTGGAAAGGCAGGGGTGCGATGGTCGTTTTAGTCTGCAGGGTTTCGAACGGATTGGGTGGGTTAGGGAGACTTTCATTTCCCTTCCTTCTGTGAGCTGCAGAGGGACTCGGTGAGACCATGCCGTCAGGAGAGAGATAGGGATTTGGTGAGGGGAAGGCATGCGGCTTGCAGAGAGGCAGAGAGGAGGAGGAGGAGGAGAGAGAGAGAGAGAGAAAAGCTTACAGGTAGGAGGTTGAGTCATGAATGGCAAGCTTACACGTACATCTCGGACTCATAAATTGCGTAAAGTCGTCTTTGTATCTATCAAAGGCATATATTATCAGGTTTGGTTATGTACTGTACACTGCTTATCAAATCTTCAACCGTACATTTTATGTTATTGTGTTATTTGGCCGAGGTTAAGGGGCAAAAAGTCACACGGTTGACCCCTCACCCTTTGCAGCAAGTTTTGACTCATGATATTGATTATATTTCCTACTTCGTATTTCTTTTTGTCCGTTTTCAACCTCTATTCGATTCCCAAGTGGGAGTTTGATAAAGAATGTGACTTTGTGATGACACAGTTTTTGAAATTGTGTTGTGGCCATGTGTGAAGTTGAATGATGCAACCTTTGATCTCTCCCATCTGAATAAAGCTAAATTTTACATGATTTTGTCTAGACTTCGTTTAAAGATTTAAAATTTCTCTTCACTCTGTTAATGGCTTTGATTTTTCCCCATCTGTTTTGCAGTTTGAGTCTACTGAGTTCTGCGGATTCCCTCAATTGCAGTCATCTCTTCTGCAAGTAATCTCTACCTTCATTGTTATTCGCATATGAATGTTAGGTTTTATTTGGATGTATTAATACTTGGAATGTGCTTCATCATATTGCCTGTGTTTGCTTATTTTTTACAGCACTTGCACCGTGAAGTTGATGAAATCGGGTTCCATTTGTCCAGTTTATAAAATTCCATATCGACGCAGAGGTATGAATCATGATAATTTTATGCGTGCAATGATCAATTGGCGATGGATACATCAATCTTTTGTGTTTCGGTTTCTTTCGTGTTTGTGTAACTGATCCTGGGATGTTTGTTGCAGGCACTGGGAAGACAACTCTATCTACGGATCATAATCGGTATCTACTTGGAGATGATGAGCACTGCTGGAGCAACAATAGTGTGTCAAACATTGAAGGTGGTTGCTATGCCAAGTGTATTGATTTGTCAAAGGACAAGGAACCAGATATTTGGAATGCTATCAAATTTGGGACTGGTACTTAACATCATGATATAATTGAACATTCTACTTTAAAAATGACAGTTAGCGCGAAATGTTTATGTTCTGTTTCATGATTGGAGTGATATTTCAAATTCTTATCAAATATGGTTGCATGTGTCTGGTAGTTTTGGAGAATGTTGTGTTCGAGAAGTTGATTACTCAGAGAAATCTGTTACTGGTAAGTAATTTAAATTATGGGGTTATTCAATTGAAAGTTTTAATTTGTTTAGTTTAGTTTTTTTTTTTAATTTTATTTATTTATTTATAATTTTGGTATTTTGTTTGTGTTTGATTATATTGAATTCAGATTTTAGTGGACTTATGTTTGGGTTTGATATTTTCCTACAAGTCGTGATTGAGGGAGCTTGAAATGGCAATTGGATTTCATCGTCGTTGGTAAGGAAGACCCTTCCAGCATCTTCCATTTTGTTCCATCGCTTTTCTACTTCTCTTGAGTGCATCCGGCGTATTGTGTGACCGCCGTATGCCACTGAAGCTCAAGGGAAAATTTTATAGGACGGCAATAAGGCCGGCGATGCTGTATGGCACAGAATGTTGGGCGGTGAAACATCAACACGTACACAAAATGGGTGTAGCGGAGATGAGGATGCTTCGTTGGATGTGTGGGCACACGAGAAAGGATAAGATTAGGAATGAGGATATCCGGGGTAAAGTAGGAGTAGCCGAAATTGAAGGAAAGATGAGAGAAAATCGGTTACGGTGGTTTGGACATGTGCAAAGAAGGCCTACTGACGCTCCGATTAGAAGATGCGACTATGGGACAGAGGTTCAGGGCCGAAGGGGTAGAGGAAGACCTAGGAAAACTTTGGAAGAGACTCTAAGAAAAGACTTAGAGTACTTGGATCTAACGAAGGACATGACTCAGGATCGAGCACAATGGCGTTCTAAGATTCATATAGCCGATCCCACTCAGTGACTTGGATTTTCCAAGTCTCCAACCGAGAAGTTTTCCTCACTCGGGAAATTAAGGGAACACTACCCCAACCTACATGCTCTACTCAGAAAGCTTCAACATACAAGCTTCAACAAAAGAAAATTCAAAGAACTTAGCGAAGAAGGCTTTGGTGTATTTAACACAATACGTTGAAATGAAGGAAAGCTTATTTATTGATATCCCCGATAAGCTACAAATATGTACATATACATGAGTCAAAATAAACACACAAGAGGGAGCCTTCACAAAGGTTGCTTAGGAGAAGTCTCAGCAGTCGGTAGAGCCCCAGAAAGAGAAGGCACCGGAGGGGGATCATTTGGAGCCTCAGTACTGGACAGAACCCTAGAAGGAGGAGGCATCAGAGGTTGATCATTCGGAGCTTCATTACGTGGTACAGCCCCAGAAGACGAAGGCAATAAATGCCTTTGGAACAAACCCACAAATCTCTGATGATCAAGTAAAACCTGACCATCAGTTTCCTTCATCTGGTCAAGCTTCCTCTTCATGTTTGTAGCATAGTCATGTGCGAGCCGGTGCAACTGTTTATTCTCATGTTTGAGCCCTCTAATCTCCTGTTTGAGACTCATCACTTCAGCCGCCAATGATTCAACTTGGCGGGTTCGAGCAAATAGGCGTTGGGCCATATTAGACACAAAACCTGCACACTGAACAGTGAGAGCCAGCGAATCCTTAACAGCTAACTCATCAGACCGTTTGGAAAGTAGTCTGTTATCTTTGGGAGTGAGAAGGTTCCTGGCCACCACCGCAGCGGTCATATCATTCTTCATCACGGAATCCCCAACGGTAAGAGGACCAGTAGGGGAGACGAATGATGGGCGCCATATGTTGTCTGGAGAAGGCGGGGCTGCCTCTTCAACAAGGTTCAAGTCAAAACGACGGTCGGAGGGGCCAGACATTTTCAAAGGTGTTGAAGAGAGAAGAGGTCGGACAAATCAAGATCTTAGAAGTGCAAGAATGAAGCTTCTACTAGTGGAGATTCAAGTGTGCTTTGGAACTTAATGCCAGCCCCTATAAAAATCTGCACTCGACGGAGCTTCAGAAATCGAAGAGGCGCCTGCTCAGAAATCGAAGAGGCGTTTGCTTTCTCAAAAGCTGGGCTGCTTAGAGATCACGAGGGTTGATCTCAGAAATCGAAGAGGCGTTTGCTTTCTCAAAAGTTGGGCTGCTCAAAGACCACGAAGGCGGATCTCAGAAATCGACGAGGCGCTGGCTTTCTCAAAAGCTGGGCTCCCCAGAGACCACGAGGGCCGATCTCAGAAATCGAAGAGGCACCTACTTTTCCAGCCTTGTCAGCACTTGTCACACGCACACTCAGCTTTGCGGAAATTATGGGCATTCTGTCGAAGACTTCTGGGGAAGTAGAAAACACATGAATCTTACTTTTCAATCACCCACTTCCCACACGCAACAATAGCTCATGGGTACCACAGATAACTTTGCCAAAGTTCTCTGCCAAAGTTGAGCACGTGAAGCTTGAAACTCCCACTACATCGCTCTGACCAAGAAGGGTAAAAGAATAGCAAAGAAACAGCACTAACAAAGTTTAGACCCATAAATTTTGAAGGTCTAGCTACCATATTATTACCCACAAGGGTAAAGGAACAGTACCACTGCTGGATAATTGGAAAGTCCCTGTGTGTCAACCTCTGTGCTTCGTGGCAAGGTAGACTAGCAAACATGTCCAACCTTTACTCACATTCGAGAAAACACTCCCAATAAGATTGCTTGCTCCAAAATCGAAGAGGCACCGTCTTCCGAATCTCGAGAGCCAGACTCCCAACATGACTACTTTCTTAAAAATCGAAGAGAGGGTAAAGGAACAGTACCATTGCTGGATAATTGGAAAGTCCCTGTGTGTCAACCTCTGTGCTTCGTGGCAAGGTAGACTAGCAAACATGCCCAACCTTTACTCACATTCGAGAAAACACTCCCAACAAGATTGCTTGCTCCAAAATTGAAGAGGCACCGCCCTCCGAATCTCGAGAGCTAGACTCCCAACATGATTACTTTCTCAAAAATCGAAGAGACACTGCTCCCCGAATCTTCGAGAGCCAGACCCCCAGCATGATTGCTTTCTCAAAAATCGATGAGGCATCGTTCTCCGAATCAATCGAAGAGGCGCTCGCTTTCTCAAAAGCTGGGCTGCTCAGAGACCACGAGGGCCGATCTCAGAAATCGAAGAGGCACCTACTATTCTAGCCTTGTCAGCACCTGTCACACGCACACTCAGCTTTGCAGAAATTATGGGCATTCTGTCGAAGACTTCTGGTGAAGTAGAAAGCACATGAATCTTACTGTTCAATCACCCACTTCCCACACGCAACAATAGCTCATGGGTACCACAGATAACTTTGCCAAAATTCTCTGCCAAAGTTGAGCACGTGAAGCTTGCAGCTCCCACTACATCGCTCTGACCAAGAAAGGTAAAAGAATAGCAAAGAAACAGCACTAACAAAGTTTAGACACATAAATTTTGAAGGTCTAGCTACCATATTATTACCCACAAGGGTAACGGAACAGTACCATTGCTGGATAATTGGAAAGTTCCTGTGTGTCAACCTCTGTGCTTCGTGGCAAGGTAGACTAGCAAACATGCCCAACCTTTACTCACATTCGAGAAAACACTCCCAACAAGATTACTTGCTCCAAAATCGAAGAGGCACCGTCCTCCGAATCTCGAGAGCCAGACTCCCAACATGACTACTTTCTCAAAAGCGAAGATAGGGTAAAGGAACAGTACCATTGCTAGATAATTGGAAAGTCCCTGTGTGTCAACCTTTGTGCTTCGGGGCAAGGTAGACTAGCAAACATGCCCAACCTTTACTCACATTCGAGACAACACTCCCAACAGGATTGCTTGCTCCAAAATCGAAGAGGCACCGCCCTCCGAATCTCGAGAGCCAGACTCCCAACATGATTACTTCCTCAAAAATCGAAGAGACACTACTCTCCGAATCTCGAGAGCCAGACCCCCAGCATGATTGCTTTCTCAAAAATCGAAGAGGCATCGTTCTCCGAATCTCGAGAGCCAGATACCACAGACCACTTTTTCAAAGTGCTCTGACAGAGTTAAAACATGTGAAACTGGCAGCTCCCACTACCGTGCTATGACCAAGCAGGGTAAATGAATAGCATTACTACTTGTTGTTAGGGAGACTCCTATATATGTCGACCTCCATCCCCAACGGACAGGCAGACCTGCAAAAATGCTCAACCCTTCATCATATCTAAGAGGGCACTCCCAACGAAGCCTTTCGAAATATTCAGCTTTCTTTCCCCCCGATAATACCTCTGCAAACAAGCTATACTAGAGCAAGAATATCTCATATCATCAGGGTTAAAAGCAAGAGTATCCCATATCATGCTTTTTCCCTGTCTTTTCCTTTGGCCTTGTTTTTACCTGCAAGACAAGGAGAAAGAGAGCAATCAGTCAGCACTTGGAATCAAGCTTCCAGCCAGGAACTGACTGCCTGGAACCCCTTACCTGATTACTTACCTGGCATTGCTCTCGAGTACTCATCTTCAACATCTTATGTTTCCAGGGAAGATTTCTGCATCTGCTTGAGGAACAGATAGGGCAAGTGCGAAGGATACAAGGAAGCATGTGGAGACAAGCGTAACAGCACACGTGCCGATACATCCATTACTCTGTCAAAAGCAAAAGTATCCCATATCAGCAGGGTGGAACGTACTCTAGATTTGATGGACTTGTTTTGACCCTCAAATTCTTCAGTCGGCCTTATACTCTGGAGGAAACCAGAAAACCCTCCAGCTCAGTTCAAGAATAAGCCTGTGGAAAGTTACTTCTTCAAAAGCAAAAGTATCTCATATCATCTCTTCTCATTTTTCTTCTCTTTATCCTTCATGCTGCTGCAAGATGGGGAGAAGGTGAACAATCAGTCGGAGCTCTGATTGCTTACCTTGTCTGTCACCTCTTTCAGCAGACCCCCTAGCTCGGCGACTTGGGGGACTCCTACTACATGGTTTGTATCGCGCTTGACCAAGCTTGAAACTACAAGTAAGCTTCAAGTGAAATTGATACATTACCTTGTGCATCTCCACCAGTTAAAGATATCACCCCTGGATGGAGGAAGAGTACTTCCAGAGAAGATGCCACATCTACCTATGAGACAGATAAGGCAAGTCAAGACGACACCACACTCCGATACTTAGAAGTTTCGTGATTACGAGATCATTCTCCCACAATATTTCCTAATGTCATTTGTACTAAATCATTCACTTGTACTCATTAAAGGAGAGCTTGAACCCATGTACTTGTGTAAACCCTTCACAATTAATGAGAACTCTTCTATTCCGTGGACGTAGCCAATCTGGGTGAACCACGTACATCTTGTGTTTGCTTTCCTATCTCTATCCATTTATATACTTATCCACACTAATGACCGGAGCAATCTAGCGAAGATCACAAAAAGCGACCGTTTTCGCTACCTAGGATCTATCTTGCAAGAGAACGGAGAATTAGATGGAGATCTCAACCATAGAATACGAGCTGGATGGATGAAGGGTAAGAGTGCATCCGGCGTGTTGTGTGACCGTCGTAGGCCACTGAAGCTCAAGGGAAAATTTTATAGGACGGCAATAAGGCCAGCGATGTTGTATGGCACAAAATGTTGGGCGGTGAAGCATCAACACGTACACAAAATGGGTGTAGCGGAGATGAGGATGCTTTGTGGGATGTGTGGGCACACGAGAAAGGATAAGATTGGGAATGAGGATATCCGAGGTAAAGTAGGAGTAGCCGAAATTGTAGGAAAGATGAGAGAAAATCGGCTCCGGTGATTTGGACATGTGCAAAGAAGGCCGACTGACGCTCCGGTTCGAAGATGTGACTACGGGACAGAGGTTCAGGGCCGAAGGGGTAGAGGAAGACCTAGGAAAACTTTGGAAGAGACTCTAAGAAAAGACTTAGAGTACTTGGATCTAACGGAGGACATGATACAAAACCGAGCGCAATGGCGTTCTAGGATTCATATAGCCGACCCCACTTAGTGGGAAAAGGCTTTGTTGTTGTTGTTGTTGTTGTTGTTGCTTTTCTACTTCTCTTCCTCCCTCTTTCTCTTCCCCTCTCTCTGCCTCAAATTCAATCCGATCATCTAAAAACGTAGTTCCTCTATTTTTCTCCGCCGTTTTTCAGAAACCGATCAGGCGTTTCAGATGCTTTGCTTCATTAACTTCTTGATCTTTTGTTTGATTCAGAAGAAAGTTTCCAAATAGATTAGTATAAAATTCAAGCCTTTGCCTTTTTGTACTGAGTATTCTGTTATTTTTTGGTGTTTCTTCCCGATTTTCTCTTATCTTATTGAAGTTTAGCAACAATACTCATCATGCGAAGTTTATTGGATCATGGATTTTTCTAGGTTTATTATATGCAGTGACGATTATTTCAATCAGGAACTATATATTTAAATTTGCTGTTAGCAGGATAGTAGTGAGGCCTTTTTGTACTCACTATCAGTCCACAACCATTTTCTGTGTTTCAATCTTCAAATTTGCGAATGCCCTTTGCTATGGTATGGGGCGTCCAAGAGAATCGGTTTCAGGATTAGGTTTGGTTGGATTTCAAGGATTACGTTTGGGGTTTTGTTTGTAAGATTTGTAGAGAGATGGGGGTGTTTCAGATAAGATTTAGGAGATTTGGTTTAGGAATTGCAGAGAGGGATAGGGAGTGTCCGAGAGAAGTGTGGGACGATTTAGGCGGGATTTGAGGGATTTGGTTTAGGCTTTGTTTTCTGCGATTTCCAGAGACACATTTTAACAGCTTTATCCGAATGATCAATGAGAACATTATCAAGTATAAGGCCATCTCTAACCGAGGACTGGCCAGAGGGCTCGTTTTAGCCCTCTGGCCCTCCAAGATTCCCCAAGATATTAATATTTTAATGAACAGTATAGGGCCATATTTGCCTCCGTATCCAACCGAGGGCCAGAGGGCCAGAGGGCCAGAGGGCTCGTTTTAGCCCTGTCATAAAAAACCGTCTCCAACCAAGGGCCAAAGGGCCATAGGGCCAAACATAATTTATTATTTAAATTTAAAAACTACAACAACTTAAATTTAAAAACAACAACTTATATTTAAAAACTACAAATTAAATTTAAAAACAACATTAACTTAAATTTAAAAATTACAACGACTTAAATTTAATATCCATAATCAACATCATCCGCCATTGTAGGAGTATAGTTAGAGGTAAACAATTGCCGCCGAGATATAATTTAAATTTCATTGCAGATGAGGCCATTTTTTTTGAAAAAAATGAAGGAAATATTGAAGGAAATTATTGAAAAAATATTGAAGGAAATTATTGAAAAATTGAAACAAATATTATAGATGAAGGAAATATTGCAAATGAAGTGAAGAAATATTATAGATGAAGGAAATATTGAAAAATTGAAACAAATATTATAGATGAAGGAAATTATTGAAAAATTGAAACAAATATTATAGATGAAGGAAATATTGGAAAATATATTGAAGGAAATATTGAGAAATATATTGAAGGAAATATTGAAAAATATTGAAGAAGGAAATATTGCAAATGAGGTGAAGAATTGAAAGAACTTCACCATATTTATAGAAGAAAAGAAATGTTTAAAATTAAAAAAAAAAAAACCAACGGCTAGATGCAACGGCTAGCTGACTCAGTTAGTCGTTATATTAAAAAAAATTTCAAACTATTAGTGTTGGTTATAACCGACACTAATAGTAAAACTATAAAAAAAAAGAATTTCTCTTTAATGCTGTCGGTTATAACCGACAACAATAGGAAAACTATAAAAAAAAAATAGCCAGCCCGGGGCTGGCTGGTTGGTCGAAAGCAGCCAGCCCTTTGGCCCTTTGGCCCTTTGAAATTCCGTGGGGCCCTCCCAGATTCCCGAACCCTCTGGCCTAGCCCTCTGTTGGAGACGATTTTAGGGCTATTTTCGGCCCTCTGGACCATTCGGTTGGAGATGGCCTAAATGACTAGTTGTCAACTGGCAATGGAACCCCATCACTGTAACTGGATATAATAATTTAAAACCCATTGTGGGTTAGAGCTTTGCCACACACCAAGCAAAGATGTCTCAATATGATTTGTTAGTTTTGATGATAAAATTTCAATTTCTTTGCTTTGTTTGGAAATTTATACGTTTATCTTTGGTCAAATGTAGGGGACAATGTGAAAATTGATGTTCTGAGACTTACCCTTGTGCACTTTCACAGATTAAGTCCATTATACCGTCACAATTTAAGTTACTTTTATTGTATCTGTTTGTTTGCACTTTGAATTCTTAATCTCAGTCTCACTGCTTTTTCATAGGAGCAGTATGTATCCTACGCTGTCCAATGTCATTTTCTTAGTCGAAGGTTTAACATCTCAACCCTAGCAGCCAGAACCCCAAAGGTTGCATCTTCCAAGTCGGTATGTGACAATCTTCAATCCCTTCTGTGCGATTTCTCTGATTAGAATCTCAGATGGTTCCTCAGGAGGGCATATTTGTGAGTTTTTGGTTTTTAGGGTTTATTTTTTGGAAATTTTCTTTCTTTTTTGGCTATAAATCTCGGGATTTTGGGGTTTTTACAGTAGTGGGTTTTTGGGTTTAAAGTTTTGGAAATTTTCTTTCTTTTTCGAATAATTTTGACAATTGGGGAATTACGTTAGGGTTTCAAATCGGGACATGCGTATTCGAACTCTAATTCATGATTTGTGTTTGTGATCTTTGCGATTCGTTCGAGGAACCAATGTTTCGTCATCTAGCGGTTAAGGTACGCATGCTATTGAGTTGATTAATTTGAAATTTGATGTGATTTTTGTTGTTTTTACTGGCAATGCTAAAAACTTCTTCAACCAGATAGACTCATTAGCTTCTTTGGAAGGCAATAAGCAAGTGCTAACTTCTTTTTTTTATTGAATTGCATCTCCAATTATTTTCCTTTGTTTGGTGAGAAAGTGTCTTTTAGTTATGAGCTATGATGCACGGATACTTCTGTTTGGTCCCGTATCCCGTATCCGATACTTGATCGGATACGATACCTGCCCGATACTCTCGGATACTCGTCCAACACGTATCCTGGTTGATGGACACGAATTTGACATAATGGATATGCGTATCCTACATTCAGGATACACGTATACATTTACACTTTCAAAAAAAGGTAATGAGGAGGAGAAAATTAATAGGAGACATCTATAATTGAAAATTGCTAAATACAAAGAGCTTCCCTCTAATTAAAACCATGAATACGATTCTCACACTTCTTCTACTGTATAAAGAGGATTAGATTTTGAACTTTCCTTCTCTAACAACTCAAATGTACTTGAATTTGAATGATGAATTATGTTTTAAAATGTATATTTTTGTTGCTATATAGATTTTTATTTGCCGTATCCATAGCGTATCGTATCTTAATTTTTAGAGATTTTCCGTATCGCCGTGTCGTGTCGTATCGTATCGCCGTATCCGTATCCGTATCCATGCTTCATAGGTTATGAGATCCATGTTCCTATAATACACTTTTAATGTTGATTGCACATTCTTCATTTATAGTTGCTGCTCTTACTTTTTTCTAAAGGTCGATGCTGGTATTTATTTAATTTGCTCACTTTTGCTTCTTGTAGTGTCTCCATGGTCAATGTCCCATTCTTCATTGTTGACAATTTTATCATTTGATATACTTCAACTTCTCATTCATCATGATTCAAACTTTCAGCTATATGGATTAGTACTGAGTGAAGTACGAGTGGCAGTAGAGAATAATGTGAAAAGATTTGTTACGGGTTAAGGGTGAATCCGAGGTAAGTTGCTGTCCAGTTTTTTCGACGAGGTTTTCCAAGTTTCCGGCAAGTTTCTTATTTAATTTTCATTGTTTTTGCAAGGAACCAGAGCAGTTCCAGCGACGGGGAAGGCCATGAGGCAGCGCAGAGGAAAATCCTTCCCACCTCTTCCATACTTTTAAGTTCGCGACCTCTGCTGCTTCCAGCTCCGGACCGGGATCTGAAGCCCTCATGTGTAGATTCCCTCACACTTCTCCCTCTCTCATTTCCATGCTAATCATCCCAATTTTCATTTTTGTGTCGAATTCTAAATTTTAGAATCAGGGTTTAGATTAGAACCATGTGTTACGCAATTGGGATTTTGAGTACAGTTACTATTTCATGTTTCCCTCTTTTTTTAATAGATAATCAACTATTATTAAGCTGTTTTGGTAGTGATTAGAACTTCCTTTAGAAAGAATGAATCAAGTGATAGAGAGATAAGCTAATTGAAACAGTACAAATATGAAGTAAAAAAGGTTTTGCTTTTTTAAGGTTTCAATTTTTTTGAAGTTTGGAGGCTTATGTCAATCTATAACAATTGTTTGAATGGTTGTATCTAAGTATGCATTATACATTCAATTGAGCCGATGATGCATGTGTGCCAACGAATTTTGAAGAGTTCGGCTTGGTTTTCTCTCTTTGGTCTTTAACATGAAAGGTGAGGCACCTGTTCGTCGACTAATTGAGTCCCTTCTCCAAGTTTTTAGTATATATTGGGTCGCTGTAATTTGCTTTTATGAGCACATCTGTGACTAAAGAAAATTTAAGCTGTCAAGTTCCCACAATGTCTAAGGATATATCAAGTTTAACAAGTCACGAACTGTGATCAATCGAAATGCAGTGAAATTAGGGATTTTACACTAAAAAACTCAATTAACTTTAGACCATAGGATTATCATTTTGCACATATGAGTATCATTAACCTGCTCATTTTATTTTTCTGGATAAGAAACAAATTGTCATTGAAGGGAGCATACACTGTACAAAAACAAAGTTTATGTAAGATTTATATACATTAGATATTTGCTGCTGTAGTTTTTACTTGCTATATATAGTGGGTCATAGTGGATAGCTGGGATAACCTCACAATAAGTATGTATTCTTCTTCTATTTAATCAATTCTATAGCTGTTGTTTTTTCCTGATCCATATTTGCATTCTACATGTTATCTTTGTGACTGACTTATCAGGTCACTAAGCAGCAAGCGGATGTGCTGTTTTTTATTTTAGTCAAAGGGAACAAACGAATGGTCTAAGAGATTGCCTAAATGGATCCTAGAATTGTAAAAAAATGCATAAAAGTTTGAAATGAATTGAGATCCAATATTATGAGTTGATTATCAGTACCATACATAAAACAAAGGAGTTCTTCTTGATTCAAAGGTGAACCGGTTCATGAAATTATGATATTCTGAACAGTGAATTTGTGTTTTCAGGTAAACAAGAAGCTAAAGCATAACTAACGGATTTGTTGACCTATTGTGGAAGGTGAGATGCCAACTTTGTTTCCCAATACTTTTATGGAAATTTTAATATTTTATATTTTGAAACTCTAAACTGATAGTTCTTCACATGTTTTATGTAAATAGTTACACATCTATGCACAAATGCTTACAATCAGTTCATCCAAATCTTGGTTATTTAAATTCTTAAGAGATGCCTATGTTGATTTGTGATTTTGTTGCCCTGTGTTTTACTTTGTTGGCTGGCAAGAAGCATGTTCAGTTGATTCAATTTATTCTTTTACTTTCTATGACAGAGCAATCCTTTGGCATCAAGGTTTTTTTTTTTTTTTTTTTTTTTTTTTGTTGTTGAATCTGGCCAGCTACGTGCAATTACATGTGTGAGAGACTTTTTAAATTAGATGCACTACACGCTTCTCACTGATTTTATAACGTCAGATTCTCTTTTAGTTGTTGTTTTAAATTTGGGCTTCCATTTGGTTGAGCATCCTTCTCTCCAAAAGGTAACATTGTTTCTAATGCCTAATCAAATTTTGATTTCTTGGTCTCTCACATCTTGAACCAGATTACTCTGGGTTTGGTAGGTATGAATGATTCTAGCCTTTTTTTAGAGGAACTATGCTTTCCATATCAAACAGAATATTCTGTTATTAGAAGCAATTACATAGAGTTAGGCCAACTAAAATGGCTGGACAGAAAAAATGGTCCTAATTGTTCACTCTCTAATGATGTTGGCAAGTAACGTTGATTGTTCTAAACACTGGCAGTGCTTCTGTTTTCCACAATGTAAGCCCAAGATTATGCGATGGTGCTCAATTTGGATTTGTTGCATTGCTAGAAAGATGATCCTGCAGTAATTGTTGAAGACAGTTATGCCAAGGTATTGATTCTTTCAATCCCAGTTTAAAAAACAGTCAGATTTATATATATTTTGCATCATTATAATTAGTCTACTTGGGTTAGCTTAATATTACAGAGAACAGCCTACTACACATCCATATATAGCAAGCAAAGTTTCATTTCGTTGGTTCTTAGGCACTAGACAGTCTTTCCTTTAGCTTATAATTAGTTGCTCATGAATTCTTGGCATCTTATTTTATTCTTCTTATTGGGGTGTTTTAAAGCACCGTAGATTTTTTCAAGGAGCTTCCTCAGTTTGTTGTCAAGGCTGGTTCAATTTTAAGTAATATTTATGGTGTAGATTGGGAAAACAAACTTGAGGTATTAATTTTTCAGAGATAGTTTATGCTTGAAATTAGCCCTGTTTTTATATCTTCCAACATTCTGTTTTCATGGAGTTACTATGTGCTTGAAAACTTGCTGAAACAACAATGGAACAGTGTTTTTGTTATTTGTTAACTGCTGAAACAGGTGACAGGCCTACAGGCCATATATTTTGCCACCTTAACTGCAAGGGCAAAATATGTGTGGACTGCATCTTGCTTCTGTTTCTTACGAAAATAGGCGTCCTGCATTTTTTTTTATTTGAACATTAGTGCTTGAAAGCTTAGCTGCTGAAACAAAAACAGAACACTTTTAATGTTTTTTGTTAACTGCTAAAACGGGCGGCTAGCTTGCAGGACATATATTTTGCCATCTAAACTTCAGAGGCAATATATGTGTGAACTGCATGTTGCTTCTGTTTCTTATGGAAACAATGGATTTTTTGCAACCACGTCTTTTGTAATAAAAAACGTTCAACTTCGTCCTGTTAATTGTACAATGTCTTTTCATATCAGTTATGTTGAATGTATATAAAAACCAAGTTGCTTATCTTACCGACCCCTTTCAGTCATCTAACCCTCTGTTAAATAGAATTGTCAAGAAAAAGAAGTTAATTGTGATGAAAAATGACCTCAGGCACAGAGAGCTGTAAACGGAACTTGGGGCCATCATAGTGGTAGAGTATGCACTGCAGGAAGCTGTGCACTTACTTCAACAGGAGGTTGAAAGAGCTCAAGCAAAGAATTCCAATCTCAAGAAAGGTAAATTTTTTAGAATCCTTCAGACATTAAAAATTTAGTATTGTTAAGTAAGCTGTTGAAATGTTAATACTTTCTTAACATGGGTGGTCTCTGGAATTTGGTACTAAACTACTAATTGATGAAAAACATATTAGCGAACGGGGTACCTTCGATCTTCATACGTTGGCTTTTCTTGGTCTTTTCGTGATCAAGACACTAGGCGGTAGATAGGGTACGTTGTTTGCTTCTCTTGTCTCATTTGGTTTTGTGTTCTGTTTCTTTCTTTCATTTGTAATCGGAACATGACAGAGCAAACCAAAATGTTCCAGCTAATAATCACTTTGTAGCTTGCCTTGTTATCTCAACACCCAATGTCATGGAAACTCCAGAAAGGTTTAGTATCTTTTGTCATTTGTAATCTAAACTTTGATACTCTTTGGTGACGTCATCGGAGCGTGTAAGATTTCTCTATGTTCTCTTCCTTGTTCTAGTGTAATCTATCCCCTCATAATGTCAAATCAAGCATTTGGTGCCATCATTGGAGCGTGTAAGATTTCTCTCCGTTCTCTTCCTTTCGGTCTTGGTTTGTTAGTTGTTTGTATTTTTGTTCAGGAGAAATAATAGTGATTTGTTACTGGTGTTCTATTGACAGGTATTGGTGTTGTGCTCTTGGGTAAGATCTCATCTCTCTCTCTCTTTCTCTCTCTCTCTCTCTCTCATCCCTTCATTCCCATTGTTCGCGGCAGGAATTCCCGTCGGGGGTGTTTCCTGGCCGACGAGCACACAGCTCCCCTGGAGGTTCGGCGTCGGTTGAGGGCTGCTGTCGGGCTTCTGCTTTCCTGTTGGGCTTTGTCGGGCAAGTCTCGTCGGGCAAGACTCGTCGGGCGAAACTCTTCGGGCAAGGCTGAAAGAGAAGGACAGCGTTAACTTTGAGAGGGTGCCTTTGTGGGGCCTTAGGTGTAGGCCTTGAGGCTCACAATCAAGGTTAACATTTTGGTGCTCAGGCGTGCCACTGCCATCTTCATTATGGCAGATGTCGAATAGATGTCAAGTTTTAGTTGTGAATATGTATATGCCCGAGAAACCGTGTTAGATATAACAGGTGCCTTTGTGGGGCCTTAGGTATAGGCCTTGAGGCTTCCTGTCAAACTAAACCAGTGCTTGAGCATATTATATTTGGTCTTTATGGTTGTCGGGGTCTTATAACTATTATATTTCTGATTATCCGAGTCTGAGAGGTAGAGCGAACCCAAATAGGTGCCTTTGTGGGGCCTTAGGTGTAGGCCTTGAGGCTTCCCATTAGAATCCGTTCTTATACTCAAACCATCTAGATCGCAGAATAGAATAAATCCAAATAAGTGCCTTTGTGGGGCCTTAGGTATAGGCCTTGAGGCTTCCTATCAGAATCCATTCTATACTTAAGCGTTCTATAATAATCATGATATAATAGAAATAAAACCAAGAGGTAGGTCGATTACTTGCGCCCCAAGTAACTTCGGACTTCTCGTTTATCAAGGATTGTTGTGGATGAGTTAAGTCCACATAAAGTTCTTTTTTATGCCTTGAGGCCAAGGACTTTTAAACTAATCAGATTTACATGCCTGAGGGCTTAGGACTTGGATCTGATTTAAACACTGAAGATATATTCAAATCGGATCCAAGTACTGAGAACGCTTTGTCATTGTGATTTTACTAGAAACAACTTGCATATAACTGGAAATATACAACATATTGCTAGACTTTAAAGAAAGAGAAGACAAAGACAGAGCAAAGCAGGTCGGGCAAGATTAAACCTTATCAATTAAGGCTGATCGTCTTGCAGGTCCCTATCTTTGTAGTTCTGTCAAAGGTCTGAAAGCTTAGAGGGGGAGAGGGGAAAGGAGAATACAAAGGGTGAATTGATACTACAACCTGTTCGAACAAGGTAGCAGAGCTATTACAGGGGTTGGGAGAAAAGATTATCCCGCGGGGGATGAAGGCTTGGGCTGACTACAGCTTCGTTTTGAAAGGCAAATCTGGCTTTTTGAGCAGAGTTTGTGCTTTTGTTTGTTTGATTGAGTGTCGTTATTCCTGTCTTCTCTTCCTCCTTTTATAGACGACTCGGTTTGGCTCCTGTAGTGACAGCTTTGCCCGAATGCGGTCTGAGGGTGATGACTCATCAGCTTTATTACATGTAATGCCATCATAAAGTACTTTATGGGCTGTGCAGTCTGATCAGTCTACACCACTTGGTCCTTGGGTAGGTAGGCAAGTGACCCTTATGAATTGTATCAAGTCAGAAAAGGCCCTTTCCTGCTTTCCCAAGTTTCGGCCGGGCCTTGATCTTCTATTCCTCCAGGCCTCCTTTTGGGCCGACTCCATCCTTGGGCCAAAAATCGAGTTTTAATCCAAACACCCATGCTTTCCCATTCTGATCGTAACAGGGACAATACTCATATATCGATGACAGGAGGGAGGGGGGACTCCTGGTTAAGCTGCACTGGAACTTTGGCTGCAATTCTCTGTAACACCCAAATGTGACGTCTACAGCTTTGGGATGCTCTTGTTTGAGATCATTGGTAGGAGAAAGAACCATGACATCAATCTTCCTGATAGCCAAGAGTGGTTCCCAGGTTTGGTGTGGAAGAAGTTTGAATCCAAAGAACTAGGAGAGTTAATGGTAGCTTGTGGGATAGATGAAAAAGATAAAGAGATAGCAGAGAGAATGGTAAACGTAGCTCTGTGGTGTACTCAGTATAGGCCGGAGTCGAGGCCTTCGATGAGCGGTGTGGTAAAACTGTTGGAAGGAGATATTGAGATTCCCAGACCTACAACTAACCCTTTTCAGCACTTTGATTCCAGGCAATCCATACCCTAATGCACCTATCTACAATTCTTCAGTTGCAACAAATAGTACTTGAGCTTTGGATTCAGAGTTATCCCATACTGTAACTGGATATAGCGGTGTGTGCGCTACTCCTCTCATGAGGAAATATGAGCTGGAAATAGCGTCTACCTAGGTAAGCCGATGTAAATCCCTCATGGTCTCTCTCTCTCTCTCTCTCTCTCTCTCTCTCTCTCTCTCTCTATATATATATATATTGTGAAGGGTCGTATATCTGCAATTGTGAACAATAATTAATACTAGTGTGCCAACTTTTTGTTTGATTAAAATACAGTTACTCTATTCTTTCTACAAGAAGCTGCATAAACCTTTCCTGATTAGTTTCATGGAAAAGTACCTTCTTTGGCCTATAAATTATATGGGACAGAAAACTGGTGTAGCCATGTCGATTTTTAATTTCTTCCAGTCATACTCATAGGACTGTATCCGCCACAAAAAAAAATCTCTTTGTTCATTCGCACCAGAAATTTCCAACTCTGTGATGTTGCTCCTCATTTCACTGACAAATGGTTGCTGAATTACATGACCAAAGAAAAAACTGACTCTACTGACTTGGATTGAGTGGAGTTAATCATGCTCGTTGCTCAATCTGAAGCATGAATGCATTTGCGAGGCTGTGAGAGGCCGGGTGGCCTACCTGTGGATTGTCAGTCAACGGACAATGTTGCCTCCCTTGTCAGAAAAATGGACGTTTACATTCAAGGTTTGCAATCTTACCCGTAATTCGGCAGATTTCTTTTTTGAAAGCGTGATCTAGACAGACTAGTCATTCAAGGTTTAGCAAAGTAAACATAATCATAATAGAAACAGGTATCAGAGTCAAATTTTCCAAACCATGCACATTAATTTAAGGTCGCCTGCTACTTTAAAAATGTGCTTTGCAACACTTGTTCTCTATCATCACTTGTTCTTTAAATTTTATTATTAACGGGACGGGTGAGAGTCAAACTCTTACTACACTGGTAAATTGCTCATGCCATGAGTTTCTCGAACCTAAACTCTTGACTCTGACCTTAGGATGAGCCCTAGAACTTGGAGATTCGTTGCCCCCATCACCAAGAAAACCTCTTTGTGCGGGTTGACCAAGAAAATCTGTATGATGGTTTTCTACCTAGGACATTTCCTTGTAACGAGACTAGGCCGTTTGTCGTTGGCAATGTTTCCGTTCTTAGCTGTTTCCTTATCGCTCCGGATAGTCGAGAGGGAAGTTCTGTCTGTTTGCTCATATACAGCCAAGAAGGGATACAAAGCAAGGTTTTGGATCTTTTAATATGGTCTTAATGCTCTCTTATTTAAGTTTATTTTTAGCCGGCCTCGTTATCTCATCCTCGTCAAGAAATACCCCACACGCTTTCATTAATCGTATATCCATGGAATCATGGGAAATTAAGGATAACATTGACATATAAAAAACGTAACGGAGACTTCACCAAACTTTAACTCTTTGTTCTTTTGTACTTGATCTTTCTCTCTAATGCATCTCATGTGTAATTATCTGAATTCTGCTATTAGTCTCTTGCACATTTGAGAGTTTGTTGAATGCTTTTCATAACTCTATTGAAATCGGTCTACCTCCTCTCTTAATGTCGAGTTACCAGAGTCCACCGCCACCTTCAAATTCTGGAGAGACAGCAGTTATTGTTGTTAGCTTGGGTAAAGATATATTTCACTCCCCGTTTCCTTTCTTTTTCGCATTACATTTTTTTTTCTGAAGTTGATAATGGTTTTTCATCAATGCGTTTTGAATTTTTCCAGTAGTGTTCTTGGTGAAGATCGTTATCGTGGTGGTCGTTTGCATGAAAAGGAATCAGAGAGGCAGCTCTGTTAATCCAGACTTTCTGACGCTCACAATGAACAAGTTTCTAAACGATATGGAAAGAGAGAAGCCCATCAGGTTCACTTCTCAACAACTTCGCATTGCGACTGATAACTTCACCAACCTGTTGGGCCAAGGAGGTTTTGGTGCAGTTTATAAGGGGATATTTAGCAACGGAACCCTTGTAGCCGTTAAGGTTCTAAATGGGAGCTCAGACAAAAGAATCGAGGAACAATTCATGGCGGAAGTTAGTACAATCGGAAGAATCCATCACTTCAATCTGGTCCGTCTTTATGGATTCTGCTTTGAGAAACACCTCAGAGCACTTAAGTACATGGGAAATGGATCGCTTGACAAGTACTTATTTTGTAGCAACGCGGTGCTCTTAGGATTTGAGAAGTTACATGAAATTGCTGTTGGGACGGCGAGAGGGATCGCTTACTTGCACGAAGAATGTCAACAACGAATAATCCATTACGATATAAAACCTGAAAATATTCTTTTGGATGCAAACTTCTTTCCAAAAGTAGCTGATTTCGGTTTGGCCAAGTTGTGTAACAGGGACAATACTCACATAACCATGACAGGGGGGAGAGGGACTCCGGGTTATGCTGCACCGGAAGTTTGGCTGAGGTTTCCTATAACACACAAATGTGACGTGTACAGCTTTGGAATGCTATTGTTTGAGATCATAGGAAGGAGAAGGAATCTGGACAACAATATTCAAGATAGCCAAGATTGGTTCCCGAGGTGGGTATGGAAGAAGTTTGAACCGGGGGAATTAGGAGAGCTGATGGTAGTTTGTGGAATAGAGGAGAAAGATAAAGAGAGGGCAGAGAGAATGGTAAAGGTAGCTCTGTGGTGTGTACAGTATATGCCCGAGGCAAGGCCTTTGATGAGTGCCGTGGTTAAAATGTTGGAAGGTGCAGTTGAGATTCCTACACCTTCAACTAACCCTTTCCAGCACTTGATGCCGGTCGCTCCATACCCTACTGCACCTGTCTATGATACTTCAAATCCAACATATAGAACCAGCACTTTTGGTTCGGATCCTTCTCAGACTGTTACTGGATATAGCGTCGTACGTGCTACTCCTATCATGAGGAGATATGAGATTGAAATAGCGTCTACCTAGGCCGGAACTGCATCTGCTCATCCTGTTGTGCAGATTGCTGAGAATAAATGTATACTAGTGCATGTAAAGCAACTCCTTTTTCACGGCAAACTACTCCATAATAATTATTTCCATTTAGCGTCAAGTAAAATTTATATCATCCTGATGTGAATGTTTATAGAATTTTTAGTTCAGAGGTCCAGGATTTCTTCAAGTGACGCAGTTTAAACATTGAATTCGGTGGCAGCTACTGATTATTTATTTCCATTCCTCGATTTACCGCATCGATTTTCGTCTAATCCATACGTACGATTGCGAAATGTTTAGGGTTAAACTATATTAGATTAAACCGTCTCAAACCGTCATATCCATATAACAATACCAACTCTGGAAATTTGGATCAAACTAACTAGCAATCTTACTTGCAGGTTTCCAGTCGCGTACTTATAGCTTTTGCTGTGGATTTAGTTTTGTACTAGAAAATAAAAACTGCAATATCAGTGCAGATAGAAACTCTCTCATATCTTTTCCTATGAGATATGTACCGCATGACCCGATAGAAAATTATGCATATGAACAACATCTCATAAACTTTGGAGCAAATAGAAATGTGCTTTCAAGCACTATTACAATATCTGCCAGCGGTGTGGAAATACACAGACACATATGGTTTGGGTTCGGACGTTTTTGCATGGCTCATTCCGTAATGTATTTCAACTATCCAACAATTTATATTTCAACTTATCATTCATTGATCATCCTTGCAAACAATGATATAAATCAAAACCATTAGAGCATCGGAAAGTGAGACCCTAAAGTGTAGAGACTCACCAAATACTTAGTGTATGTACCCACATATAGGGACCGAAATGATGGAGCCCAATGACAATTTGAGTGTTGTGATTTTTAATGGGTGATGTAGGACGCCGGTAATTGCAAGGTTAATTAGTTGTTGATGATAACATACCCAGTTAGTCAGTTACCCACTATCGTTTGTATTAAGAAAAATGTAATATTATTACTTTAGTCTAAAGAAAGCTTTGGAATTGGCACTGTAGAAATGAATAGTGTTTGGGTCCGAATTTCATTTTATTTACGGGCATGCCATTCCTTTAAAAAATGGGCTTTGTGGGTTTGGGCTCCGGATGAAGTTTTATTTGCTTGGTTGGCATTGTATTGGGCGGATGGAAATGGGGTTTGGGCACACAATCACCCACAGAGAGGAGTCACCTGCAGATTAGAGAGAGATGAGAGCTCACAGAATGGAGAGAGAGATGAGAGCTGACAGAATGGAGAGAGAGTGAGGGCCGCCCATTTTGACTCAGGGAGAGATGGCTGTGCTTCGGGTGGTTGGGGGAGGACAGGGGGAGTGACATACTGGAGAGAGATGGGTGCTAGGGTTTTCGACTCAGTGAGAGAGAGATTTATCTAGGTCCTCTGCCAAGACCTATGGCGTTTCCTCTGATTTTAGAGAGAGAGAGAGAGAGAGAGAGAGAGAGAGAGAGAGAAAGAAAGAGAGAGAGAAGGACAGGGAAGGCATGGTTGTGTGCAGTTTGTGGGGTTGGCCAGTCAGGAAGTGGTGACTGAGGGAGGTATGGGTGACTTTGAGGGACTGACAGATTGGAGAGAGATGGGAGTTAGAGGTATGGATGAGTTTATTGTTTTTAATTCATTGTTTACTGTTTGATTTGCCATCTGCTTTCTTCAAATTGTCATAGATATTTTTTTCCTTCTTTAAAGTTGTCATAGATTTTTTTATGTGGTTTAGTTCATCGGCAGTCTATTGTTTTCCCTAGTAGAAAGGTCCAGTCTTGCTGTATCCTCCGACTCACTCTACTCTGTCTCTGTCTTTGTGATTCTGGGTTCTGTTCTGCCATTTTTTCTTCTCAAAGAAACCTAATTGCAGTTTCCTTTTCTATTTCCAAGCTTTTGCTATGCTTTGTGCTGCTGTATTTTCTATTTTTAATGAGGCTCGATTGAAATATACATCAGTTTGATTGAAATATGCATCAACTTGAATGATTATGTTGCTGTGTTTCGAATAATAGCAACTTTAATAGGTCTTAAGTGTCTAATTCATTGAACTATTGCATATATTGTGAGGTATTTAATTTTTCCGTTGATTTTCATGTTGAAGATATAGATTTTCATTCTGTCGCTGGAGCTAACTTTCCTTTTAAGTGAAGTATTTAATTTTTTTTGTTTCGTCAGCAGATCATTTGTTCGTATTTTTCATTGCAACCTTTTATGTGTATAAATATGCATGTGATTTTTTTTCCAGGAAAATAATTGCAGAAAGGGAAGGTACTTGCCACCAAGGTGCGTTTCGTTTGGGTTTCTAATGTCTATAAAATTAGATTTAATACTTGCAAGTGAATTTTCCCTAGAAACAATCAGATTTTTGGATCTAAGTTGCTAATTGTTTTAATTTTGTATAGGCTGCAATAAAATCTGCACCCACAACTGGAGGAGTCAAGAACCCTAACCATTACCGCCCTAGAACCGTCGCCCTTTGGTGAGTTTTCAACACAATATAGTTCAAATCCTCTGAATCGTGATCTTGAATTTTACTATGTTGCATTTCGTTATCTGAACTCTGTCCTTTTATTTATAAATCTGTTTGATTGAAAATTAGTCCATTCGGACCGTCTTCCACCCAAACAACCACTATATAGTTTGAAGAATGCATTTAATCTTTCTCGCAACGCCATTTATTTTTCTCTCAGCCCCCTACAAGGGGATTTGATTGCATCATATTGGTTTGGTCACTCATCTCTTTGTCCCCTTTTCAATAAAATTTTGTGCGATGTGGATGTGGGTTATTCTCAATGTTTAAATGGTAATTATTTGACAACTTCAGCAAAATTCTGTGTATGATATAATAAAGCTTTTTCTTACTGAATGTAAGCAAAAGTTTTGCAAATTAGAAGTGATAAAAATCTTTGTTTCATATAGCTACACTACTGCATAGCAGTATTTGATCAAACAATAATACGTTTTTTTTACAACAGTGATGCAGAAGGGTGAGCGTTGGAGTTGGAAATAAGTAGGACTTTGTATGGATTATTCTCTCCCTTCCCTGCATTAGAAGGTAAGTATTATTCCAAAATGTTTAGTATAAGTGAAGTTCAGATTGTTGAACTGTAGCTTTTTAATTTGACAAGTTCAAAAATTTTCATTGAAATTGAAGCATTTTGAGGATCTCTTTTGAGTTTTATTGTTGTATTATTGTTTTATTCTCACCTATTTTTGTTTCTACCAATTTTGCTTATTTATGTTTGATTAAGAATATGGATATTGAAAGTTTTGTTAATTTTTTCTCATCCCTCCTTTACAAAATTCGGTGAAATGCATTGCAGGTCATCAGTGCCATTTTGCCTCCAAAGTTTCCAAGTTAACTAAACTCACGTCCCTTAGGCCCGTTTCTCCTCCTTGACTCGCTGTGAAGAAGCTCAACTTCTCAGGGTTTGGTTTTTATTATTAGAACTTTCGTTTTTTACATATGTTTGTGATTAATGGTTTTCTTTTGAAAAAATGCTAATGGAAAATTGAATTTGAGTTATGATTTGTGATTTGTGATTTTTATTCGTCGTCTTACTAAGATTTTTGTCCATTTTGTCCAGCTCTCTCTCACAGCGGAATCACCATCACCACCCAACAAACCCAAGTGGGGGAATTTCAATTACTGTTCTTGGAGGGAGGTAAAGTTGCTATCTTTCTCTACAAAGTGTTGGATTTTTTAAAATTTGGGTTCCATATTTTTTTTCTCTATTGGTTTAGCTTATGTCAAATTTCGCTATGTCTTAAGGTTCACTTATGCCTTATAATTGGTAATATTTTTAGTGCGGTTGTGTACAACACTATGTGGTGTTCACGCACAGCCGTTTTGTTATTGGTTTTGGCTGTTTGTTATTATGTTCCATTCCACTTTGATATCCTTTAATAGAAAATGCTAAAATCCTAACTCATTCCCATTCAATGACATCTTAAGTTGTTGTAGAAGCAAATGATCCAATAATTACATATTTAATTAGAACTCCATGAGTGTTTTTTTCAATGATTTGTTGATTTTGTGTGATTTCGGTTGGATGGCTATCATAAAGCGAATCCTCAACTTTGTTCGTGTATATTGAGAGTAAATTAGAGAGCTAAAAGGTAGTAAAGTTTGAATATTTATGTTTAATGTTGTTTTGAGTTTGGAATAATTTTGTTTGTTTGATATTAGAAATTTAGTGATAGGGAATTGGCACTTTTCTCAGTTTTGAACAGCGTTTAACTCGTTTCTAATTTTCTGTTTGGTTTCCAAGAAAATCGAGGGAAAAAAGGATAGAAGATTAATGAATTCATTGAATTGAGTGATTTAAGTCCATTTTTAATTGAAGTTATTCCCCTTGCTTTCATTTCTGTTTTTTTTTCTTTTGGGTTTCCAGCACGTTGAGGATGGTAAAATAAATTATTTTGATTTTGGAAGTCTACTTTGTTTTTCAGCTTTAGTTCTTGGGAGAACCAAAAATGTGATTTCATGGATGGTGGTTGTATTTGTCTGTCATTTGAAAGCAATTGAAACAGAGAGAGAGAGAAGGGAGAGGAAAAGGATTTGGTCCTTATTTAATTCTTCTTCTATTTCATAGATTCAAAATGTGTAGTATCTCATTTAATTGGTGTACCTTTGCTTATTTAACTCAAATTTAATATGATTTGGTCCTCCAATTTCTCTAAATTGCTAATGGATTTATTTTCTTTGGAAATTTTATGAACTCTGGTTGTGGGATGATGCTTGCAGGTGAACTATATGCATGGTTTTTTGGGATGAGTTAGGAAGATCCACCTGAAAACAGCATAAAAGATAGAGAACTGGTATGTTGCTTTGTCTTTCTGTTGGATTTTGATGTTTATGTTTTGCTACTAAGAGGATTTTATGGTGTTCTAAATCTGTTTTGTAAATGTGCTTAAAGATTGGACATGTTCTTGAATATTAGCCATGTTGTTTGAATTGGATATGTGATTGAATTTTAGGTATTTAGTTTGAATTGATTCGGATATGTGGTTTATTGAACTGGAATTTCAATATGTGCTGATAGGAATTGGATATGTTGAATTAGAGATGTGCTACTTTGAATTGGATAGGTTGAAAAATGACAAGCCATGGTATAATGACAGCTTTTTTTTTTTTTTTTTGCCCCAAGTTTACATAAGTCCCAAAGGTTGAATGTCGTTGCAATTTGGACGATCAGCCATTGATCGAAATCATTAGAAAACATGACTCAGGAGAGAAATGACAAGTCCATCACATATTAGAAAATCAGTTTTGCCCATTGATCTAAATCATTATAGGATTAAAAACTAGAATCTGACTTTGGAAGAACTGACATTCTCTT
This sequence comes from Malus domestica, assembly GCF_042453785.1. Lineage (NCBI taxonomy): Eukaryota > Viridiplantae > Streptophyta > Magnoliopsida > Rosales > Rosaceae > Malus > Malus domestica. Next base: position 26,484,200 of record NC_091673.1, read on the forward strand.
CTAAAACAGCTTCCTCCAACAAAAAACGTTCTTGCAGATGTTTAATTGCACATAGCAATGGAAAAAGATAATAGGTCAGAAGTTAATAGTTTACACCCATATTTCAACACGGTGATTGTTTGTTTTGAACATACACCAGGTTCACCTTATATCAGCAGTTTCCCAGTCACACGAGCATAAACATTAGATATGAGTTTAATAAAAAAAAATATTGGTAGATTTGTATATGCTCCCTTGGGAACTAATTTTGTGTGGAATTTTGTTGTATAGGCTATGGAGTAAATACATGTTGCATGACGTGACTTATTTGAGTTCATTAGAGGGTCGTGGCGATGCCCATGTAAAGGTGCATGTCATGCTTCTTATGAAAACTTTCCCTTCATCTTTATGAAATTATGAAAACTTTCCCTTCATCTTTAGATTAGCAAATAGAAGATTGAATTCAGAACAATATGATTTCGATTGCTTTTTCTTTGCTCATTTGATTCGCTGGGTTTACAGATTTTAAAGGTTCAACATCGACCCTATGTTCATTTCACATGAAATTTCCTTTTTATTTTTCTGGGTATAAATTATCTGTGAAATGCTGGTTTGATTTGACTTTTGAAAGAAGAAAAGAAAAGGATAACTGAGAGATTGGTTTTTGAAGAAAACCCATCTGGATATGGAATAAGATCCTTTGACTAGGCCTAAGAGTCGTACGTCAAGATTTTGAGTTGTTTATTTGGGCCATAAGACCCATTGGTACCTAAAATGTGTACTCCATTGACGGACACCTTTTGAAAATTTAAATTCAACCAAAGGAATTTGAACATTTGTGCTTTGGAAGTTAGCTACTTGAACAAGTACTTGAACATTTGGCATATATTTTATCCTTTTCCATAATCCCTGTTGGATCAATACTCCCCATCAACATGTAAGTCTTGGCACTAGAATTTTTTCCTTTTTTAAGATTGGTATTTTCCTCTTTCTTCAGGAATGACAATGTTGCAAATATGATTATTCTAGAGGAATATAAGAAGACATCATCTTAAACGTAGTGAAAGGAACTGCAAATACAAAACATGAAGGAACGAAACCCATCAAGGAACTAGAAATAGTAAAAGGAAAAATAAATTTGATAGGATGTTATATAATCCATGGACATGTATAAAAACAATAATATGGCAGCCATTTGAAAAGAAAGAAATATCAGCTTACCTTTGGTTGATGCACGCCTATTGAAGAAAACACCACGAGTATTTTCCTGATTTTTCATCAGTAACTCCATAAAATAATATTTCCGCACCCCTCCATGGCATAGAAGGGCAATTGAATTCCTATTGGACATAGAATGCAGTAGGACTAAGATACGATCACATTACATGAACTTTAATTACTTTTCATGACATAGTTTCAATTTCTTTGCTTTGCTTTGGAAATTTGTGTGTTGATCTCGATTTAGCTTGCAGTTTAACTATTGAGGATTCTTAATGTATTTTGGTTTTACATGGATTCCATTTTTGTGATTGCCACCCTTAGTCGGTGGTATTATCTTTACAATGGATTTAAATTGCGGATTTAGAGAATCTGATAACAAAACTAAATTATATGTTCCATGCTTTTCGTTTTCATTTTGGGTTTTGCTTTGTTTGGAAATTTGTGCATTTATCTTTGGTCAAATATAGGCAACGATGTGAAAGTTGATGTTTTGAGACTTACCCTTTGTTTGGTGCACTTTCACAGATTGAGTCCATTATACTGTCACAATTTAAGTTACTTTTGTTGTATTCCACTTCGAATTCTTAATCTCACTGCTTTTTCACAGGTTAGATCGGGCTTACATCGTAGAGTTGTAATCTGGTTTTGCTGTTGCCTTTAACGTAGGGGTTATGAGCCATACATTTCAATCAAGCCTTTGGTATGTCCTGAACTTCGATACATTGTTTCCCCCATGCTTTCCGTTTCAGCCAGTGCGATTTTAGAAATTTTTTAACTAAACCTTTGGTTTCTTCGTCTTATATTATACGTTTGTCCCATGCTTTGTTTCTCACTCTTGGTTGTCTTTATCACCTCTGATTGTCCAAAGGTCCGATAGTACTTTGTTTTTTTGGGTTTAAATAATGTCTATGCAATTCTATTATTTTTTTGAAAATTTCTTGCTCTCTCTGTTTGTAAAGCAAAATAAACTAGTTGAAGTATCTTCTAAAGGGCTCCTGCAATCTTTATAATTACTCTGTTGTTTCCTTTAGTTATGGGTATCTGACTTTCATTTTAATTTCTATATATGTCGTTCCAATGGAATCAAGTGCCAAAATTAGAATAAACATCTTTTAGTCAAGTTGGACACTTATCCATATAATGTTTGGTTCAGGGATCCTTATACAAACATAATCTTCTGATGTATTTCAATTAGTGTGAAAACTGTCTTAACTATACAATTGATGCGTTATAGTCTTAGTTTATTGAATCCGTTTGTTAACGGTTTGAATTCTTACTGTGAATCTCACTCATTTTTTGCAGTTTAGATTAGACTCTCATCACATCATTATAATCTCCTCTTGCTGCTGCGTGCATTTGAATCAACACTTTGGTATGTCACCTGAACTTAAATGCATTCTTTTTCGCTTGAGGCACCACGACTTTATAATTGTTTGATTGATTGTTTGGTTTGATCGCCTTATCTTATTCATTTGCTTTCTGCTTTGTTTTTCATTCTTGGTTGTCTCGATCATCGTCTCATTGTCCAGAGGTCAAATGGTTTGACTTTTTTTTTTGTTTTAATTATGTTTGTGCAATTCTATTATTGTTTCAAAGTTCCTTGCTATCTCTGTGATTCTGGTTTAACCCAGTGCTCTTAATTCTTTATCGGATGTTCTTGGGCATTTAATCTCTGTTATTCTGTTATTAGTTGGTTGGTGTTTTCGTTTGGTTTTCTAATAGTGAACTATCTCATCCTCCCCGAAGTGCTTTAACATGTTTTGTTGATAATTGCGCTCTCTAAACGAAGTGGACACTTTTAACTTCCATATTTAAGAAAATGAGTGGCCTTTTAACAATGCAAGAATGCAGCTAAGATGTTAAGAAAAAAAATCATGGATATTTACCTTCAAACTACAACTATCATTAGATCATAAATAATTAAGTTATGTATTTTCTTTATCGGCCATCACTTCAAAATTTGATCCAAAACACTGTCAAAATGCTTTTTGGTTCTGTTTTCTATATTTGTTATCTAAATTCTGCAAATCTTCTACATTTACATGATTAATCTGAGTTTTTAAGATTTTTAGTAATTGTGTTGTAATTAGTGACTCGAATTGTTTTGGATCTGTCGTCAAATTATGTAGCAGTAGCCAAATATAAACATTTGAAATAACATTACTTAAAATAGTGGTTTTAATCCGAACTCAATTCTTTCGGGGACATATTGTAGGTTGATTCACTTTCTGAGATGTAATATAGTTGGCGTGTTGGGGCTGATTGTGGAGATTCTGTTTGCATTGTAATTGTTGTTGTAAAGAGTCCCTATATGCTGCTTAAAGGCCGGTATCGACTGATTCGTGATCTGATTACTCGAGAAGGTCCATTTTTTGAAATAGCTTGCATCCTTATTGCTGGTTTGACAATCATTACATGGCTAATTGTGGTTGTTTCAAGTATCGTGTTGGCAGTTTTCATGAACATTTTAATTGGATTGTATGCATCAGTTGTAGCATATCAGGTTTGCTTACACCAGACTAAAATCATTGTAATCTCCTTGGCTTTTCAGGACGCATTATATGTGTGAACTACATGTTTCTTCTGTTTCTTAAGGAAACAAAACTTTCTTGGAAACCATCTCTTTCTAATCAAAGACTTTCAGTTTCTTCCCACTCATTGTACACTGTCTTTATATGCCAGCTTACTTAAATGTATATAAAAGCAAAATTGCTTATCTTATCGACCTCATTCACTCATGTAACCATCTGTTTGTTAATAATTGTGTTGAATTTATTCAACTTAAATGTGTTTTATTCATCCGATTACGCCTGAAACAGTTGGTTCCCGCATCAACGTGCGGGCGTAATTTCTAGTCTATTCTAAAATTGAGGATGAGGCTGCCAAAAAGGGGGTGGTTAGGGGTTGATTTTGTCTCCTCAAATCAAGGTTTGAACCCACCTTCACTCCCTTCCTCTTCCTCATCTCAGCCGCAGAGGGTTGAACCCCCCGCCTCCAGAAGCTACTCCAACAACAACAACAAAGCCTTTTCCCACTAAGTGGGGTCGGCTATATGAATCCTAGAACACCATTGCGCTCAGTGTTGTGTCATGTCCTCCGTTAGATCCAAGTACTCTAAGTCTTTTCTTAGGGTCTCTTCCAAAGTTTTCCTAGGTCTTCCTCTACCCCTTCAGCCCCGAACCTCTGTTCCGTAGTCACATCTTCGAACTGGAGCGTCAGTAGGCCTTCTTTGCACATGTCCAAACCACCGTAACCGATTTTCTCTCATCTTTCCTTCAACTTCGGCTACTCCTACTTTACCTCGGATATCCTCATTCACAATCTTATCCTTTCTCGTGTGCCCACACATCCCACGAAGCATCCTTATCTCCGCTACACCCATTTTGTGTACGTGTTGATGCTTCACCGCCCAACATTCTGTGCCATACAACATCGCTGGCCTTATTGCCATCCTATAAAATTTTCCCTTGAGCTTCAGTGACCTACGACGGTCACACAACACGCCGGATGCACTCTTACACTTTATCCATCCAGCTTGTATTCTATGGTTGAGATCTCCATCTAATTCTCTGTTCTCTTGCAAGATAGATCCTAGGTAGCGAAAACGGTCGCTTTTTGTGATCGTCGCTAGATTGCTCCGGTCATTAGTGTGGATAAGTATATAAATGGATAGAGATAGGAAAGCAAACACCAGATGTACGTGGTTCACCCATATTGGCTACGTCCACGAAATAGAGGAGTTCTCATTAATTGTGAAGGGTTTACACAAGTACATAGGTTCAAGCTCTCTTTTAGTGAGTACTAGTGAATGATTTAGTACAAATGACATTAGGAAATATTGTGGGAGAATGATCTCGTAATCACGAAACTTCTAAGTTCCGGAGTGTGGTATCGTCTTAACTTGCCTTATCTGTCTCGTAGGTAGATGTGGCATCTTCTCTGGAAGTACTCTTCCTCCATCCAGGGGTGGTATCTTTAACTGGTGGAGATGCACAAGGTAATGTATCAATTTCACTTGAAGCTTACTTGTAGTTTCAGGCTTGGTCAAGCGCGATACAAACCATGTAGTAGGAGTCCTCCAAGTCGCCGATCTAGGGGATCTGCTGAAAGAGGTGACAGACAAGGTAAGCAATCAGAGCTCCAAGTAATCAGTCCCAGATCAGAACTTTGATTTCGAGTTCCGGCTGATTGTTCACATTCTCCCTATCTTGCAGGCAGCATGAAGGATAAAGAGAAGAAAAATGAGAAGAGATGATATGGGATACTTTTGCTTTTGAAGAAGTAACTTTCCACAGGCTTATTCTTGAACTGGGCTGGAGGGTTTTCTGGTTTCCTCCAGAGTATAAGGCCGACTGAAGAATTTGAAGGTCAAAACAAGTCCATCAAATCTATAGTACGTTCGACCCTGCTGATATGGGATACTGTTGCTTTTGACAGAGTAGTGGATGTATCGGCACGTGTGCTGTTACGCTTGTCTCCACATGCTTCCTTGTATCCTTCTCACTTGCCCTATATGTTCCTCAGGCAGATGCGGTATCTTCCCTGGAAGCATAAGATGTTGAAGATGAGTACTCGAGAGCAATGCCAGGTAAGTAATCAAGTAAGGGGTTCTAGGCAGTCAGTTCCTGACTGGAAGCTTGATTCCAAGTGCTGACTGATTGCTCTCTTTCTCCTTGTCTTGCAGGTAAGAACAAGGCCAAAGGAAAAGACAGGGAAAAAACATGATATGGGATACTCTTGCTTTTAACCCTGATGATATGAGATATTCTTGCTCTAGTATAGCTTGTTTGCAGAGGTATTATCGGGGGGAAAGAAAGCTGAATATTTCGAAAGGCTTCTTTGGGAGTGCCCTCTCAGATATGAGTAAGGGTTGAGCATTTTTGCAGGTCTGCCTGTCTGTTGGGGATAGAGGTCAACATATATAGGAGTCTCCCTAACAACAAGTAGTAATGCTATTCCTTTACCCTGCTTGGTCATAACACGGTAGTGGGAGCTGCCAGCTTCACATGTTTTAACTCTGTCAGAGCACTTTGAAAAAGTGGTCTGTGGTATCTGGAAAGCTGATGTTGCGTGTAAACATTACAGACAAGCTTTATCCAAGGAGATCCGGCTCTTGAAGTTGGGAAAGTGGTGCCTCTTCGGTTTTCGAACAAGCAATCCTGTCGGAGATCTGGCTCTCGAGATTCGGAGAACGATGCCTTTTCGATTTTTGAGAAAGTAATCCTGCTAGGGGTCTGGCTCTCGAGATTCGGAGAGCGGTGTCTCTTCGATTTTTGAGAAAGTAATCATGTTGGGAGTCTGGCTCTCGAGATTCGGAGGGCGGTGCCTCTTCGATTTTGGAGCAAGCAATCTTGTTGGGAGTGTTTTCTCGAATGTGAGAAAAGGTTGGGCATGTTTGCTAGTCTATCTTGCCACGAAGCACAGAGGTTGACACACAGGGACTTTCCAATTATCCAGCAGTGGTACTGTTCCTTCACCCTTGTGGGTAATAATATGGTAGCTAGACCTTCAAAATTTATGTGTCTAAACTTTGTTAGTGCTGTTTCTTTGCTATTCTTTTACCCTTCTTGGTCAGAGCGGTGTAGTGGGAGCTGCAAGCTTCACGTGTCTCAACTTTGTCAGAGAACTTTGGCAAAGTTATCTGTGGTACTCATGAGCTAGTGTTGCGTGTGGGAAGTGGGTGATTGAACAGTAAGATTCATGTGCTTTCTACTTCACCAGAAATCTTCGACATAATGCCCATAATTTTCGCAAAGCTGACAGGTGCTGACAAGGCTGGAAAAGTAGGTGCCTCTTCGATTTCTGAGATCGGCCCTCGTGGTCTCTGAGCAGCCCAGCTTTTGAGAAAGCAAGCGCATCTTCGATTTCTGAGATCGGCCTTCGTGGTCTTAAGCAGCCTAACTTTTGAGAAAGCAAACGTCTCGTGGTCTCTGAGCAGCCTAGCTTTTGAGAAAGCAAACGCCTCTTCGATTTCTGAAGCTCCGTCGAGTGCAGATTTTTATAAAGGCTGGCATTAAGTTCCAAAACACACTTGAATCTCCACCAGTAGAAGCTCCATTCTTGCACTTCTAAGATCTTGATTTGTCCGACCTCTTCTCTCTTCAACACCTTTGAAAATGTCTAGCCCTTCCGACCGTCGTTTTGACTTGAACCTTGTTGAAGAGGCAGCCACGCCTTTTCCAGACAACATATGGCGTCCATCATTCGTCTCCCCTACTGGTCCTCTTACCGTTAGGGATTCCGTGATGAAGAATGATATGACCGCTGCGGTAGTGGCCAGGAACCTTCTCACTCCCAAAGATAACAGACTACTTTCCAAACGGTCTGATGAGTTGGCTGTTAAGGATTCTCTGGCTCTCAGTGTTCAGTGTGCAGGTTCTGTGTCTAACATGGCCCAACGCCTATTTGCTCGAACCCGCCAAGTTGAATCATTGGCGGCTGAAGTGATGAGTCTCAAACAGGAGATTAGAGGGCTCAAGCATGAGAATAAACAGTTGCACCGGCTCGTACATGACTATGCTACAAACATGAAGAGGAAGCTTGACCAGATGAAGGAATCTGATGGTCAGGTTTTACTTGATCATCAGAGATTTGTGGGTTTGTTCCAAAGGCATTTATTGCCTTCGTCTTCTGGGGCTGTACCGCGTAATGAAGCTCCAATTGATCAACCTCTGCTGCCTCCTCCTTCTAGGGTTCTGTCCAGTATTGAGGCTCCAAATGATCCCCCTCCAGTGCCTGCTCTTTCTGGGGCTCTACCGACTGCTGAGACTTCTCCTAAGCAACCTTTGTGAAGGCTCCCTCTTGTTTGTTTATTTTGACTCATGTATATGTACATATTTGTGACTTATCGGGGATATCAATAAATAACTTTCCTTCATTTCAACGTATTGTGTTAAATACACCAAAGCCTTCTTCACTAAGTTCTCTGAATTTTCTTTTGTTGAAGCTTGTATGTTGAAGCTTTGTGAGTGGAGCATGTAGGTTGAGGTAGTATTCCCTTAATTTCCCGAGTGAGGAAAACTTCTCGGTTGGAGACTTGGAAAATCCAAGTCACTGAGTGGGATCAGCTATATGAATCTTTGAACGCCATTGTACTTGGTCCTGTGTCATGTCCTCCGTTAGATCCAAGTACTCTAAGTCTTTTCTTATAGTCTCTTCCAAAGTTTTCCTTGGTCTTCCTCTACCCCTTCGGCCCTGAACCTCTATCCCATAGTCGCATCTTCTAATCTGAGCGTCAGTAGGCCTTATTTGCACATGTCTAAACCACCGTAACCGATTTTCTCTCATCTTTCCTTCAATTTCGGCTACTCCTACTTTACCCCGGATATCCTCATTCCTAATCTTATTCTTTCTTGTGTGCCCACACATCCAACGAAGCATCCTCATCTCCGCTACACCCATTTTGTGTACGTGTTGATGCTTCACCGCCCAACATTCTGTGCCATACAACATCGCCGGCCTTATTGCCGTCCTATAAAATTTTCCCTTGAGCTTCAGTGGCATACGGCGGTCACACAACACGCCGGATGCACTCTTCCACTTCATCCATCCAGCTTGTATTCTATGGTTGAGATCTCCATCTAATTCTCCGTTCTTTTGCAAGATAGATCCTAGGTAACGAAAACGATCGCTCTTTGGTATTTCTTGATCTCCGATCCTCACCCCTAACTCGTTTTGGCCTCCATTTGCACTGAACTTGCACTCCATATATTCTGTCTTTGATCGGCTTAGGCAAAGACCTTTAGATTCCAACACTTCTCTCCAAAGGTTAAGCTTTGCATTTACCCCTTCTTGAGTTTCATCTATCAACACTATATCGTCTGCGAAAAGCATACACCAAGGAATATCATCTTGAATATGTCCTGTTAACTCATCCATTACCAACGCAAAAAGGTAAGGACTTAAGGATGAGCCTTGATGTAATCCTACAGTTATGGGAAAGCTTTCGGTTTGTCCTTCATGAGTTCTTACGGCAGTTTTTACTCCTTCATACATATCCTTTATAGCTTGGATATATGATACTCGTACTCTTTTCTTCTCTAAAATCCTCCAAAGAATGTCTCTTGGGACCCTATCATACGGTTTTTCCAAATCTATAAAGACCATGTGTAAATCCTTTTTCCCATCTCTATATCTTTCCATCAATCTTCGTAAGAGATAGATTGCCTCCATGGTTGAGCGCCCTGGCATGAACCCGAATTGGTTGTCCGAAACCCGTGTCTCTTGCCTCAATCTATGCTCAATGACTCTCTCCCAGAGCTTCATTGTATGACTCATTAGCTTAATACCCCTATAGTTCATGCAATTTTGTACGTCGCCCTTATTCTTGTAGATAGGCACCAAAGTGCTCGTTCGCCACTCATTTGGCATCTTCTTCGTTTTCAAAATCCTATTGAAAAGGTCAGTGAGCCATGTTATACCTGTCTCTCCCAAAACTTTCCACACTTCGATTGGTATATCGTCTGGGCCTACTGCTTTTCTATGGTTCATCTTCTTCAAAGCTACAACCACTTCTTCCTTCTGGATTCGACGATAAAAAGAGTAGTTTCTACACTCTTCTGAGTTACTCAACTCCCCTAAAGAAGCACTCCTTTCATGTCCTTCATTGAAAAGATTATGAAAATAACCTCTTCATCTATCTTTAACCGCGTTCTCTGTAGCAAGAACCTTTCCATCCTCATCCTTGATGCACCTCACTTGGTTTAGGTCCCTTGTCTTCTTTTCCCTTGCTCTAGCTAGTTTATAGATATCCAACTCTCCTTCTTTGGTATCTAGTCGCTTATACATATCGTCATAAGCCGCTAACTTAGCTTCTCTCACAGCTTTCTTCGCCTCTTGCTTTGCTTTTCTATACCTTTCACCATTTTCATCGGTCCTATCCTTGTATAAGGCTTTACAACATTCCTTCTTAGCCTTCACCTTTGTTTGTACCTCCTCATTCCACCACCAAGATTCCTTTTGGTGTGGGGCAAAGCCCTTGGACTCTCCTAATACCTCTTTTGCTACTTTTCGCATACAACTAGCCATGGAATCCCACATTTGGCTAGCTTCCCCCTCTCTATCTCACACACACTGGGTGATTACTTTCTCTTTGAAAATGACTTGTTTTTCTTCTTTTAGATTCCACCATCTAGTCCTTGGGCACTTCCAAATCTTGTTCTTTTTTCTCACTCTTTTGATATGTACATCCATCACCAATAAGCGATGTTGATTAGCCACGCTCTCTCCTCTTGGTATAACTTTGCAATCCTTACAAGTTATACGATCCCCTTTCCTCATTAGAAGAAAATCTATTTGTGTTTTTGACGACCCACTCTTGTAGATGATCACATGTTCTTCTCTCTTCTTAAAGAAGGTGTTGGTTAAGAAGAGATCATATGCCATTGCAAAATCCAAGATAGCTTCCCCATCCTCGTTTCTCTCCCCAAAACCATGGCCACCATGAAAACCTCCATAGTTGCCTGTCTCCCTGCCCACGTGTCTATTTAAATCTCCTCCTATAAATAACTTCTCCGTCTGAGCAATTCCTTGCACCAAGTCTCCAAGGTCTTCCCAAAATTTCTCATTCGAACTCATATCCAACCCTACTTGAGGTGCGTACGCACTAATCACATTGATAAGTTCTTGTCCTATTACAATCTTGATTGCCATGATTCTATCTCCTACCCTCTTGACATTTACAACATCTTGTGTCAAGGTCTTGTCCACGATGATGCCAACACCGTTTCTCGTTCTATTTGTGCCCGAGTGCCAAAGTTTAAACCCTGAGTTTTCTAGATCCTTTGCCTTAAGACCAACCCACTTAGTTTCTTGTAGGCACATAATATTTATCCTTCTCCTCATCATAACTTCCACTACTTCCATAGATTTTCCCGTTAAGGTTCCTATATTCCACGTTCCTAAACGCATTCTACTCTCCTGAACTCTACCCTTCTGTCCTAACTTCTTCACCCTCCCTCGTCCAATGGAATCAAAGTACTTCTTTTGTGTGTCCCGTGTAAAGTTGATAGGTGCATATGCTCCCAAACAACTTTGAGTGAAGTCGTTCGAAAAGAAGTTTCTATGGCCCCCTTGCTCATTTAACACTGCATCCGGGTGCCTATGGAGATACAGCGACCCTTGCTCACTTATCACTGTGCTCGGGCCACACAGCGCACTACTTACGGGTGACGCTCTAGCTTTAGCACGATTTCGTTCTGAATTCATTTTCATAAGGATTCGACGTAACTGTGGAGTGCCGGCTGTCGACTACCTGACGCCCTCCCCCTCCTCCTTTACCCGGGCTTGGGACCGGCAATGTAAGATAAACTTACATAGGCGGAGTTCTCCAGAAGCTACTCCAAACCCCTAAATTTTATCCCAAACCCAAAGAAGCCCCGAAATCCCAATTCAGTTTCACGGAATCAGGGTGTCCTGCTGGTCAAACTGCAGTGAAGAAAACTGAGGTGGGTTCATCCAACGGTCAACTGGTGTCTGTGCGTATTGTTGAGACAGCAACTGGGCAGCAACAAGAACATGAAGAGAAGAAGAAGAGAGAATCGCTGTTGGTGGTGTTCCGGGGGAAGACGTTGGGGCATCGGAGTCCAGCAAAGCCCATTACGAGGATGATGATTGTGATGTGGTGAGTAGAATGGAAGAGTTGTAGGTCGTTGTCGAATTAATGATCAGGCTTAGGAGGATGAGGTAATCTGAGACTTTCAAGTTTTTTTACTTTCTCATTTTGTGTAGCTTGAATTTTAGTTCAGGATTGCTTATTTCGCTATACTCTGCTGGAATCATGAGAATTACCGCCCCCCCAAAAAAAAAAAAAAAAAAAAAAACCAACAGAAATTAAATTTGTCTTTCATTGTTTCATACATATTTTTGTAAACAAAAAACATAAAACGGAAAATTTTTAAAAAAGAATAAATTATAACGTGGAACTCAAAAAAAACTCTTATCACTTTCAACACATAAAAGTTTATGTACTCTTGTATTTGGCTTTAATTGGTGGGAAAGGTCATGAGTTTTTTGGTGTCATGAGCCCTCATGCGTCTGTTCTCGAATTTAGGCGCATAATTTTTCTATTGTAGTAGTTTTTGCTGGGCTTATCTTGGATTTAGGTTATTCAATATATAGTTTATTGAGAAAGGTTTTAATCTTCTGGGTTCATAAAGGTTGAAGCTTTTGCAGTTTTTATGTAGACCCATCTGCTCAAAACTAATGGATTTATGATGTTCTTTTGATTTGTAGGTCCACTTGCTGATTGGAAATCCCAGCACCTGCTATCAATCTATCTACTGGTAAGTTCTTATGGTTAATGAAAGAGAGGGAAAAAAGTCGACTTTTGTATCTCTCTCCAGTTGTTTTGGAATTGATTTGCATAAACACTCATCTTTGATTTCTTCATTTTCTCATTACCTCTTTTCTATATTTGATCGTTGAGGTGGTGTGTGCTTTAGTTTGGCCTTTTGTTTATGAATTTCATAAAATCAAAAAATCTGCTGTGTGCTGAGTTTTATTGGCGTAAATCTATTGATGCCTGGTTTTTTTATAACTTCATTTTCTACATTGCTTTTGTTTTTAATGATGTTTTCTTGCTTAATGATTACTTATTGAAAGTCCTAGGATGGGTACTAACTTAACTAAAATTATAAATAAATTTCAACTTAAAACTAGTTCAAATTGTGATTTATATTAATCAGTTATGCGGCTTTAATTCTACACAAAATATCCAGCATAAATATAAAGAGTACACAATGATGTAGGATTTTACGAGGCAAAACCCACCACTGGGAAAATCCTCGGGCTACCAAGCCAGGAAGCACTAAGAAAGAAAGAATACATAAAGACTTACAAAACTCATCAACTAGACACTCATACCAGTTGGCAGCTTTGTCTCCGCGCTTTGCTACTCGATCTTTCTTCAGTCTTCGAGTTGAAGTGGCACACCCCTAACGCAGTCGTCAATCACTTTTCCCTCGAACTTTGCAGGATGCTAACTCGATCATGCAGAATGTTTATATGATGAAGTGTTTGGTTGAAAAATCAATCAATTATGAAAATCACAAGGCACATTTTCACAATTGACATTCAATAAAAAACCAAATGAAAATCAGCATGAAAATAATATTTTCTCTTTAAAAACACATGCTATTGAAACCACAAGACAGCAGCAATATCAAAAATATTTTTTCCTTATTCCCATAAACGCCAAGCTGCTGCCCTTTTCTTTTATTTGTCAAAGGAGCCGAATATAAGCATGTGTGGTTGTCAAAAGGAGCCCAATAATTGCATGTGTGGCTGCCTTTTAAACAAAACAAAACCCTAACTCCTATCTACCTCACGGCACCTCCCAATTAAATTGATAAGGATGGCAAACCATTTAGATAACTCCCATGCAATTAGATTATTTTGAAATCATGTTTTAATAATTAATGTAGAAAGGATAAGTCATTCTAAAGAGATAAAACCCACAAAGGGTAAGAGTCCTATCCCAAATACAATAATATATGGATGTAGATGAATGTAGTTGGATGCATGCATGCAAACGTACCTGGATGAGTATCGCGTTTCAGTAACATCTTCGCATTGAAAGTGTGAGAAACCTCCCTAGACTAAAACTATTACAATTGTAAATATGTAACAAGTCTAAGCTATTATAGACTCAGGCATTTTGTCAGGGATTGCCAATTTTACCCTAACACTTATTTCCTTGGATCAATTGTATATGTCTAATAGAGGAGGTAGCATGCAATTTCGTATTATTTACACACGTATACATATTAATGGAATTAGTATTTAATTAGCTACAATCACTAATTTGGAGATGCATAATGTGCGTGCAAACTCTTCTCATGTGGAACAAGTAAAGAAGGTGAATCCCATTTGGTGGAGTGGAATGAGAGCGGAGGGGCTATCAAAATGACATATTATGGTTTTAGAAAACGCTCTTTAGACGTTGTTCAGTCAAGTTAGATATCATGCCAGGTTTTGTTACATTACAGTGATGATTATGAATTTCTAGAAGAAAATGAGTATTTCAGAGAGAGAATTCACAGAGGAGAGTGAGCTGATTTCATTTCTTCTTCATTACTCTATCGGAATGTAACCGATTGCAAATTCATACATAGCACTATCACACTCTCTCTCTCATAACAGAAAGTATACATCACAGCCATTCATTTCATCTATCCTATGAGATAGCTACAGCTTTCACTCTACATTGTTAACTCTCATTCAATCTAGAGCATTCATTTTGGAATGTAATCCAATGGCTCTAATTAAAACAAGTAAAATGAATTTATTTATTTCAGCTAAAACACTTAAACACTAACACTCCCTTCTAAGTTTTTAGTTGAAATTGTTGTACTTTTATGCACAAACGGAAACGAATTATAACAAAGTACCAAATATCAACGTTGTAGATGGAAAGCTAAAACAAACAATCTCAAACTAACACAAGAGATTTACGTGGTTTGGCGTAAAGCCTACTCCACGGGCGAATCACGAAAAGGAATTTCACTAAACAAACGGAGATTACAAAAGAGTGTTTAAACTCTACAACCTAAATCTCACAAATTACAAACCCTAAACCAAACGAGTAGAGAACTCAAAACAAAAGGAGAAGATTCTCCCAAATTGCTCTCTAACTCACAAATTGACTCTCACCAAATTGCCACACGAATGAGTCACACAAAATACACTAACCCTAAGGTCCTATTTATAGTGCATAGGACTTAGGTTACAATAGGAATCCTAATAGGAAATAAATCCAAATCCTAATCAAATAGGTAATTAACAAAATCTCTCCACCAAGGAAACTAACTAAGAAGTCAAAACCAAACCCAAATAGGACACCAAAACCAAATAGGTAACACAAACCTAATTTATTGCATTATCCTAATTTTGAGCCAAAAACCCAACAATCTCCACCTCGGCGAGAAATTAGCAAACTTCCAAATTTTGGGATACCAAAATACAAACGCAAACGTGCACCAAATTCTTTCGAAACTAATCTCCACCTAGACTCAAAAAATCCAAAAGTCTTCAAACTTCAACAAATTCCATTATGGAAACTAACAAATACGAAACAAAATCCAAGTAAAAGCTTGAACATACGAACAAAAAGTGCGAATTGCATTCCACCCAAAGAGCTTGAGTACCAAGCTCCACCTCTTCACATAACCTTTAGAGGAGTTCAGAACAACGATCTTCTGCAATGTTTGCATCAACACTAGCAAAAGATTTATCAAACAACTTCTTTTTGCCCTTGAGTTTAGGGCAATCTACTTTCCAATGACCATCCTTATAACAATAGCTACAAGTGTTCTTTCCAAGTTTGCTCCTTTCCTTATTCCTTCCTTGAACTACCAAAACTCCATCTTGTGTGTCAGACATTTTATTCTTTAGCTCTTTAGAATTCAAAGGGACTTTAACATCTTCCAAACTAAGGCTTTCTCTACCAAATAGCATGGTATCGACAAAGTGTTCATATGAAGGAGATAAAGAACACAACAAAGTTATCGCATAATCCTCATCACTAATTTGGTTGTCCACACTTTTCAAATCCATCATAAGTTTATTGAATTCATCAACATGCTTATGAATTGACGTACCTTTATCCATACGAAGAGTATGCAAACTTTTCTTCAAATACAACCGTTTAGCAAGGGATTTGGTCATATATAAGCTCTCCAATTTTATCCATAACTCAGGTGCAGATTTGATGCTACCAACTTCACGTAAGACTTCATTCAATAAAGTCAGCAGGATTGCTCCAAGTGCCTGTTCCATAACGTCTTCTTTTTCTTCATCAGTCCACGAATCCGGCAAAGCCTTCACACCCTTTAGTGTTTTCAAAAGCCCTTGTTGAACTAACAAAGCATGCATCTTCAATTGCCAAATACCAAAGTCATTGCCGTCGAACTTTTCAATATCAACCTTCACCGACGACACAGAAGGCTTCATCGTGATTGCCAAACAAAGCCCAAGCTGAAACCTGGGCTCTGATACCACTTGTTGTACTTTTATGCGCAAATAGAAATTATAACAAAGTGCCAAATATCAATGTCGTAGATGAAAGCTAAAACAAACAATCTCAAACTAACACGAGATTTACGTGGTTCGGCGTAAAGCCTACTCCACGGGCGAAGCATGGAAAGGAATTTTACTAAACAAACGGAGATTACAAAAGAGTGTTTAAACTCTCACAACCCAAATCCCACAAATTACAAACCCTAAACCAAACAAGTAGAGAACTCAAAACAAAAGGAGAAGATTCTCCCAAATTGCTCTCTAACTCACAAATTGATTCTCACCAAATTGCCGCACGAATGAGTCACACAAAATACACTAACCCTAAGGTCCTATTTATAGTGCATCTCTGATAAAATGGAACCTTCTGTTTATGTGTCTTGTCTTATGATGTGCCACTGGATTCTTAGAGATTGCAATAGCAGAGGTATTATCACATAGAATCTGAGTAGGCTCCACTTGTTCCTCTCCAAAATATGATAAGACAAACCTTAACCAGATGGCTTGAGCAGTTGCTTCTGCAGCACTAACATACTCAGCCTCTGCAGTGGACAATGCTACACTGCTTTGTTTGATTGAGGCCCAAGAGAATGCTCCAGAACCAAAGCTAAAAGCATATCCGGAGGTGCTCTTCATGTCATCTTCACTCCCTGCCCAGTCACTATGACAGTATCCAATAAGCATAGCATCTTTTGCCCTTTTCATATGCAATTCCATAGTCCAGTGTGCCTTGGATATACCTTATCACTCTCTTTGCAGTTCCCATATGTTTCCTGGTTGGATTATGCATGAACCGAGCAAGTAAACTTGCAACAAACATGATATCAGGTCTTGTAGCTGTTAAATATAATAAGCTACAAACAATTTTCCTGTAAAGACTCTCATCAGCTATTTCACTTCCATCTTCTTTGCTTAATCTTTCATTTGTTGCAAGTGGAGTTGCAACAGGTTTGCACTCCTTCAATCCAAATTTCTCCAACAAGGTCCTTGCATATTTCTTTTGATGCAGAAAGATACAACCTTCTGTTTGAATGACTCCAAGTCCCAAGAAATGATGCAATAGTCCCAAGTCAGACATTTCATACTTTCCCATAATTTCTTCTTTAAACTCATCCATTAATGTACTGGAACTCCCTGTGTATATAATGTCATCAACATACAAAGAAACAATGAGTATTCCTGCCTCAGTTGCTTTGATGTAGAGAGTTGCCTCACTTGGACTTCTGTGAAAACCAGAACTGCAAAAGTATGAGTCAATCTCCTTGTACCAGGCCCTTGGTGCCTGTTTCAACCTATACAAGGCCTTCTTGAGCTTGTAAACCTTGTCCTCATTGCCTTTAATCACAAAACCAAGTGGTTGATCTACATATACTTCCTCATTTAGAACTCCATTCATAAATGCGGACTTTACATCAAGTAGGAACAGCTTTTATCCTTTCTGTGCAGCAAGCCCAATTAGAGTCCTAATAGTGTCAAGCCTTGCCACAGGAGCAAATGTCTCATTGAAATCGATCCCAGGCTTTTGAGAGTATCCCTTAGCCACTAACCTTGCCTTATTCTTCTGTATAGACCCATCTAGGTTCAATTTTGTTTTGTAGATCCACTTGACACCAACAACCGGCTTATTAAATGGTCTATCAACAAGTTCCCAGGTACAATTCTTCTCTATCATGCCAATTTTTGCTTCCATTGCCTTTTGCCATGACTCATCTTTTGCTGCTTCCTCAAAGTTCTCAGGCTCAATAATGCACATATTGCATTTTGCATATATTTCTGTCAAGCTTTTGAACTTCAAAGGAGTATGATCATAGTCTTGAGGACTTGTGTTATTCTGCATTTGCACCAGCCTTGAGCCATTTTCAATTGACTCATTGGTTTCAGATGATGATGCTAAGGATTCATCATTTACATCACTTTTATCACTTGAGTTCCCTTCCACACTTTGCTCACACATTTTCTTTCCAGGTATAGATACACTGATGGTTTTCTCAGGTTGAGACTTCCAATCCTAGCAAGTATTTTCATCAACTATTACATCCCTTGACACAATTATTCTCTTTGAGATAGGATCATAGAGTCTATAACCTTTCTTACACGTGCCATATCCCAAGAGAATGCATTTAGTACTTGTTTCATCTAACTTCTGTCTAATTTGTCTTAGAATGTAAGCATAACACACAACCAAAAATCTTTAAGTGTTTGATCCCTGGTTTTCTACCACTATATGCCTCAAAAGGAGTCTTCTTATCAAGAGACTTGGTGGGACATCGGTTCAAAATATATACTGCTATATTAACAGCTTTTGCCCAGAAATCAAATGGAACACCCTTTTCAATCATCATACACTTTGCCATTTCAACTATGGTTCTATTATTCCTCTCAGCTACACCATTTTGCTGAGGTGTGTATGCCACTGTCAGTTGTCTTTCCATGCCCATTCCTTCACATAATTCCCTGAACTCATTAGATACATATTCTCCTTCTCTGTCACTTCTCAACTTCTTCAATTTGTAGCCACTTTGCAGTTCAACTGTGAGCTTAAATTTCTTGAATATACTAAACACCTCTGACTTGTTCCTTAAGAAGTAAACCCAACACATTCGAGTGCAGTCATCTATAAAGGTAAGAAAATACTTATTTCCAGCCTTTGTAGAAGTCTACATAGGTCCACAGATGTCAGAGTGAATGAGTTCAAGAGGTAATGAAGCCCTCCATGATGCTTCATTTGGAAATGCATCTCTGCAATGCTTCCCAAGAGCACATCCTTCACATATCTCATTGGTCATTTCAAGATCAGGCAAACCCAACACCATATTATGTTCTCTGAGTTGCTTCAAGCTGCCTAAATTCAAATGTCCTAATCTCCTATGCCAGATTGTAGAAGACCGATACACACCAGCCTTTAGAGCAACCTGCATCTCAGGTTTAAGTCTCAAAGGAAAACTTCTGTTGCCCTTCATTGGTATTCTAGCTATCAGATTTGACATGGAACCATCATCATATATTTCTGCAGTTGTACCTCCAAACACAAGAAAGTAACCGTGTTCCATCATTTGCCTTATACTGAGCAAATTGTCTTTTAAACCTGGAATTAACATCACCTCCTTGATATACCTCCTTCCCATTTTGGTATTAACTACTAAACTTCCTTTCCTGTAACTTCAATGAGCTGTCCAGTACCCATTTCTACCTTAGCAGTTATAGTTCTATCAATGTCAACCAGCAAATCCTCCCTTCCAGTCATATGGTTACTGCAACCACTGTCTACATACCATATATCTTCACTTTTCTTAATAGTGACATTATTGCAGACATAGAACATAGTAGGAGTGTCATTGACTTGATTAACAAAGTTCACATGTTGGTTAGCCTTCTCCTTCTTGCCCCGCAATCTCTTGCAATATGCCCCAACTTATGACAATTATGACACCTTGGCTTATCTTTGAACCATTCACCAAAATGCAGTTTATCACAATGTATACAAGGATTCTTAGCTCCTTCAGAAGTACTTGCAACTTTTCCAGTTTGATTTGCAGATCTATTATCCCCCTTTTTAAATTTGGACTTCCAATTCTTCTGTGGTTTGAACCCTTGATTCCCATTGTACTTATTTTGTTTTGGAGCTATACTGAGACTAACAAATGCTTTCTCATTGTGAGTTTCATCATGCCTGTCAATTCGTAGCTCATATCCCTTGAGAATAGCTACAACATCTTGAACATCAACAGTATCTAGATCCTTAGTATTTTCAATCGCAGAAGCAATACTATCAAAGGACCTAGGTAAACTTATCAGCAACTTTTGAACAATTCTCTGATTACTAATATCCTCACCATAGCTTCTCATTTGACTAATCAAATCAAATAATCTAACTAGATATGCAGAGAAAGCTTCATTTTCACCCATTCTAGTATACTCAAAATCACAACGTAAGCCTTGGAGTTTCACAGCCCGTACCTGTTTATCTCCTACAAATTCTTGTTTCAGCACATTCCAAGCAGCATTTGCAGTCTATTGGATGGCGATTCTCAGAAAGATCTGATCAGAAACCGCCCCTTGAATGATTCCAAGTGCCTTTGCATCTCTGACTATATTCTCCTTCAATAGCTTGCTCTCAGCAACAATGAGTTCTTCATCCTTCTTCGCCGAAGTATCAAAACCCTTCTCGACGATATCCCAGAGCTCATGTGATCGGAATATTGTCTTCATCCGAATTTGCCAGAAGTCAAAGTTGTCACCATTGAATACCGGCGCACGAAGATCTGCACCACCCGATCCAGCCATATGAGACTAGATCCAAGATCACTGTGATTTCTTCTCCGAGTTTTCTTCAGTGAGGAAGCTCGACGGTCAGTTCGAGTTCTTCACTGTGAGCTTCACAGATTCACGCCTAGTTGTAGATGATGCAACCTGGCTCTGAGGCCATGTTAGATTACAGTGATGATTATGAATTTCTAGAAGAAAATGAGTATTTCAGAGAGAGAATTCACAGAGGAGAGTGAGCTGATTTCATTTCTTCTTCATTACTCTATCGGAACGTAACCGATTGCAAATTCATACAGAGCACTATCACACTCTCTCTCATAACAGAAAGTATACATCACATCCATTCATTTCATCTATCCTATGAGATAGCTACAGCTGTCACTCTACATTGTTAACTCATTCAATCTAGAGCATTCATTTTGGAATGTAATCCAATGGCTCTAATTAAAACAAGTAGAATGAATTTATTTATTTCAGCTAAAACACTTAAACACTAACAGGTTTTTTTCTATAATTTTGAGGCATTTGGGTTCCATCTTAGTAATCATTGTGGTTTTTATGTTGTTCAAATATCTTTTTTTTTTCCTCTCATTGTATCAAGCTATTCAATAGATTGATATACTTTTGCTTTTTGTATCATTCTTATCATATACGGTTACACCCATGAGTTGGTATCAAGTCAGGCTGTGCACTAAATTGTTATCATTTTTGCAATGACTGTGCTTTATTACCAATGTGTTGGATATACCCCAAGAGGGCTATCAAATTAAGTTATGGAATATGGATAATACCAAAGTGTTGACATCTGTGGAATCAGATGGCAATTGCCTGTGAGTAACACTCTTTTTACATTTCATAAACACCATTCAATAAATTTGAGTTAGGGTTTTGTTCAATTCAATTTCAATAGTTTGATTCTAATTTGGTGAATAAAATTTCTTTCATAGTTCATTCAATTTGTTTCATTTTCTGATTTGGATTTTGAAAGTGAGTAAAGTTTCTGTTTGTTTGCTTGCTGCAGTTATTGAACTTATGCCATTACAATATTTGTTTCCTTACGTTTTGTCTTCTGCATTATGTCTATGTAGAACTACCATTTGGATAATGTGAATGACAACTTTCATGTATATTTTTGTAGCATCTACACATGATCAGGATGTCTTTAGCTTCTATGAAGACGAGCAACATTGTAATGGATTCGAAGAAGTATTGACACAATATGGAGATATCGTTCCCCATCTTTGACTTGCAGGTCCTGCAACCTCTAGCCACCGTAAGGGTTAATCTGTATCTTTTTTGTTCCTTACTGCAGGACCTACATCTTTTGCACCAACTATTAAGATGGCCATGACAAAAACAGAAACCTCACATTCCATTTCCCTCAAAACATAAACCTCACCTTCCATTTCGAATTGCATCCTTCGTTTGAACCGTTGCTCAGTTCTCTCGCAGAAACTACCAACGAGAACATCTTCTGAAAACCACAAATTTGGTGCACATTCAAAGAAAAAAATCTTAAACCCAGAAAAGGTTGGGTTTTTTGGTGAGTTTTTGGCCGATTTCGCGTAGGTCATTTTTTGGTTTGAATATTATGGCTTTCGAATTGTAATTGGTTTTCTGTGCAACTTTTGTTTTAGTGATTTGAGGGGTTTTGTTTTCAAGAGGAGACCAGTTTGTTGGTGATGAGGATATGCAACAGCAGAGGTGTCTGCATTTGATAATAAATGCAAGGAAATTGACTGGTAATTAACAGTATTACCATGTATATGTCTTCAGTTGTTGCTACTGAAAGTATTTAGTTGAATTCTACTATTTATAAAAAAACATCTAAACAATGATATGTAATCTATGAGAAGAGATTTAATGGCATTACTATGTTTTTAGTTCGATTCAGTGATGCAAACTGTTAATTTCCTTTGCAATTACTTTTATTTCAAGATATTGCACTCTTCTTTCAATCCTGCAACATCTCGCGGGCATTCCTTGCTAGTAGTTATATATCTTTGACTTTTAAGACTATAAACCTCCTTTTTTTAAAAAAAAAAACAAAAACCGTCCTTTTTCTTTTGTCATCGTTGAATTATGTGTGTGCATGTGTGAATTAAAAATAAGGCCATCTTAAATTATGTAGCAATGCATCTTTTTTTCAACTAAGTATTAAGTTAATGTTTTGTTTATTAGGGATTGATTCAATGTATTTCTTTTCAATAATAGTAAGCTAATGTCATCTTTTTGTGTCTCTAATTATTCTTATATTTTCTATATAGACCTAGTTTAATTATAAAAGAAAATTGAGATTAACACACTACAATATATGAACCCTAGGCTTTTTATCATTATGTGCCCAACTACTTACCTAATCGATTTGCAAGGACATAATATAATAATGAAGTAAATTTCTAGTTATGTTTTTTAAAGAAAAAATGTTCACAAAAATATTTTACAAGAACGTAATATTAAACTAATTCAAAAAATGTTAACATAAACAAAAATGTACACAATAACATTTTTTTTAAGCCTAATTAGTTCTTGGACATGGTCTTCCATGCTTAAATATCTATTTTAGACGTTCAATTTCTCCATTTATTATCCAGTACTTTTTAAATCTAGGATATGCTTTTCGCTTAGTTATTTGATGGTTTTAGATTTATGAATACAGGTTTGTGTTTTTTAGCCCAGATACTATTTCAAAGCTGAAGGAAACATTGTTCGTGAATAGCACATTGTCTACAAAGACGACATAGAAGACAGTTTACTTCATGTGAAAAAGAAGGGTTAGTTCTCACTAGAAAATAATCGGATGAATGAAACACATTTAAGTTGAATAAATGTAACACAATTATGAACAAACAGAGGGATACATGAGGTCGATAAGATACACTTTATGCTACCTTGTGCCAAAGAGTTTATGCTAGCATGCCCTCTTATGTTTAAGGAGCAATTGAAAGAAAATAGTTCATGAATGTCGCGCTTCTGCTGGCAGACTCATATCAGGATCACTATAGGTTCTGGGAAAGGATTGCCAAAAGAATGCATGCATAACTTCTCCTACAATTACCTAAATGAATGCATGCATACTTCTACAGTAAATTTGTTCACCTGAGTCATAATCCCCTTGCAAGGATTATAAAACTCAAAGCTTACTGTCCAAAACCAAATCATTTGTACCATTTACATGCTTGTGCAACATATGCCTTACACTGGAAAAACATCAAAAATCAAATACAAATTTGTAAATCATGGACGGATTTTGTTTTACATTTTTATAATCAAATCAAGTGGCAGTGTAGCACGTAAAATTACAAACTTGAAGTAACCAGAGAGCAGAAATTAAGATGTAGAGATATCCTCAAACTTGCAACATATTGTATGGAAGCTAACCGTAGAGGTTTGTGAAGCAAACTGCGGCATGAGTTGCAGTCAATTGAACAAAAACATAGTAGTTTAACTAAAAAATGCATGATGAAA
Source organism: Malus domestica (assembly GCF_042453785.1). Lineage (NCBI taxonomy): Eukaryota > Viridiplantae > Streptophyta > Magnoliopsida > Rosales > Rosaceae > Malus > Malus domestica. The sequence goes on from NC_091673.1 coordinate 26,508,149, forward strand.
TGCATTCATAGTTTTCATGCATGACACAACCCTATATTATTCCGTAAGTCAATATCATTCCACAGTGAAATTATAATGCTTACTTGTCGCAGAAAGGGCAATGCCACGATGAGGGCATATGGCGAAACTTAGTAACCTGTAGCATTCATTGCACTTTGTAGCCGATATGTTTTTGCCTATCTGATGGCATCTACCAACATAAAAAAGGCCACAAAAGGGATGCCAAGTCTACTTTGATTCTTATATCAAGCGATAAATAGAATAGATAGATGATGTTTTCCATATCAATAGCATACTAAGAAATCTGAAGGACACAACACAGTAGCTTACTAATTCAAAAGATTAAATGAACTATAAATGGACTAATGGTTAATCGAACAAATTCAATACAACTGAATCACATTCTAATTTTAAGCTAAGCACTATATTGCCAAGAAAAGTGCTCATATTGCTGTGAATGTAAAAAAAAAATGAGTTAGCACTATCCACTGCTCATTTTGCTAAACAAAATGCCTAGAATCTATTCATTTCAAGTAAGTAAAAATCCAGAACAGGAAGATGGAGATATTGAATGTTGAAAAGTGATTAAATTGCCATCCTAACAATCGATTTAACTTTTATACACCTATAGGTATCAAATTCGATCTTAGACAAAAATAAAGCTGCTGATGAGATAACTGATTCCTGGTGTGAGTCATCACTTCTACTTTTGTATGGCAATGATTACTTGAAGTTCTCATGCATACCAGCTCTCAATAGACTCAACAACACATGGAGGTAAGGACCAATCCAGTAATCTTGAGAAAAGGGGATCCCTGAACCCTCAAAACCCACATACATCTTTTGGCAAGGTAAGTCATATTGCCAAAGCACAAAGGAAAATAATACTAATAATAATGTATTGACACATTTAAAGAGAAATTTCGAACCTATTGTACAATGCAAGAAGGTCTGGGAGTATTGAAAAAAAATGTCTATAAGAAGTATTCAATTTTTTCTTTACTATGCTCAAATATGTGGATGTTCATCGTACTGCTATAATGATGACAATTATTTGTCAAATGCAAGTGGATTTCTGCCATTTTATCAGAAAATGTTAATATCAAAGGAAAGTAAGTTTGTATGGAATAACAATCGTTTAAAATTAATGACCATATTAAGAACAGAAAATTTTCAGCAAATAATTGAATGTAATACAATAGACATAGATGAGAGGGTTGAGTAATTAGGAATTCTATCGTTCATGTGAAAAAGAAAACATGCATTATAGTTGAAACAACTCTTTACCTTTTCAATTGTTATCGGTATTACATGGACTAAAAGAACAGGAGAAGTAAGATTTCATGTAGAAGATCGCTTGTATAAACTAAATCCAGTAAATCAGAGATAAATGTAATACAACAATACACGACTGGAAAAGAGAGAGTACAAAATCTAGTCTACTGCTTAAGCATGACTCTATGTAAGATTCTTTTCCCTTCCGTTAAAGTTTGAACAGACCAACATATCACATTAAGGAAAACAAATCACCTTCTCAGTGTCAAGTTGACCCTTCAATTTCTTATCTTTCAAGCCTTGAAAACACAAAATCCAAGATGCAGTGACAAATAAACATGTATAAGTTTCATGAAAACTCAAAGTTTCTAGGCCATACCTCCAAATTTGCTTCTGCTCCTCTAAGAAACTTCTTCACTCTCTTATCTAACTCATCAGAAATCTTCTCCTGCAAATTAAGGTACTGCCCATCTTATTTTCTCATTCTCTTTTTATGAAAATTATGTGCACATAAGAGCCTAAAGTTCGGCTCTCACGTTGGTGAGTTAAATAGTGCAATGTACAAAAGGTGAGAGCTTAATCCAGAGCTATCATAACTAAAATATCAAAATATCAAAACTCGAAAATCTCCACCTAACAAACATCTAAAAAACATATTTTCAATGAGATTGAGTAGAATCATGACTGCAAGCAAATCTTGTGGGACTGCTACAAAAAATATAAACCAGTTGATTTCCGTAATAAAATATAATTAGTTGATTTTCAGGCGGACCTGTTCCTTTGCAGGCACAGTGTCAATAGTGCCACCAGCTTGTTTCACACCCATTTAGCTTACAGCAGTCTCGAATCCTTCAAACGCACAATACCTTGAAACTTGATGAGTAATACAATTCAACGACGACATTCAAATTTTATTTTTCCAAAGAAAAAAAAGATAAACTGGTCCACAAAAATCTTTTAGCTTGAAAATCCACACCCACAAATCAACCCAATTCAAATGGTGAATTTGTTATAAATGAACACTACAATTTGAGGATCGATCAAATACCAGCTTAACAGCCACCTCCTCCCCATTGTGCACATTTACACCTAACACCAGAAGAGCAATTTCATTACAAAACACATTAAATTAACACAATGAGTAATTTTCTAAGAAAAAAAGAATATCAAGCACTGATTAGCATACCTAAATAGAGTTCTCCCAAAGACCCACTCCCAATCTTCCTCCCCAGCTTAAACTTCCGAGCAATCACATGCTCCATGATGCAACAATGTCCAATACGATTCGACCCACAGACTCAAACTGGCTTTATTTCACATCAATTTGTGCAAAATTCTTCCTTCCCAATCCAATCCAGCTACACAGCATGCTCAACTGACGAAAATATGCATATCCCCTTCTGATTCATCCACTTTGAAATCTGCAACCTATAACACATTATTACTAAAGCAGAGGAATTTTCAATTACTTATGATACAAACAAACACATTAACTAACAAAAATCCTAATTCCCTCTTTCACTCACTTTCTTTAACTAAAATTTAATTACTTTGATGCTTCTTTCAATTTTCTTTCATTTTATGAGCAACCAAACAGGGGATAACACAAATTGCAAGGTAAGAAAGAAAGATGGAAACCTGTATGGCTTGGGAGAAGCGTTTCCACTTTCAGAATGATGCGCTGAAGCTCGGTGACTCGGACTTTGTTGAATTTGGGGCAAAATAAGAAACTTTAACGAAAAACTCCGGTACTGTTCATTTTAACAAAAAAAATCATATTTTTACACTAAAAAATCAATTTTGGTACTATTTACTTTATCATTTATTTTGTCCTTATCGTTAAAACTCAAAGTTTTCAAGCCATTTTCATTAGTTTTCCTAAAAAAAAAAAAAACAATCAATAAACCATGGCTTGTCATTTTTCAACCTATCCAATTCAAAGTAGCACATCTCTAATTCAACATATCCAATTCATATCAGCACATATCCAAATTCCAGTTCAATAAACCACATATCCAAATCAATTCAAACAAAATGGCTAATATTCAAGAACATGTCCAATCTTTAAGCACATTTACAAAACAAATTTAGAACACTATAAAATCCTCTTACTAGCAGAACATAAACGTCAAAATCCAACAGAAAGACAAAGCATCATACCAATTCTCTATCTTGTATGCTGTTTTCAGGTGGATCTTCCTAACTCGTCCTAAAAAACCGTGTATAAAGTTCACCTGCAAGCATCATCCCATAGCCAAAAATTAGATAGAACCAAGGAATACATAAGGAACCAAGAAATGGGAAAAAAAAATAATCAACCAACAGAGGAATGAGAAGCAAACACCAGAAAATTTTGAAGAAGCATAGAAATGAGCACATTGAAACCCAAAAATTCGAATGATGATTCTAACAAAGCAAACAGAAAGCAAAACAATAAAAAATTATTTTCAAACAGTGCATAACCTATAGAATCAGAGGGAAAAAATAAAAACCCATACCCGGCTATACACCCCTCTGTTACTCTCTCCTCACTGACCCTGCGCACTAACCCATTAATTAACCCAAAAAAATGCACACAACCATGCTTTATATATCTCTATCTCCCTATCCATCTTTCTCTATAAAATTAGAAATCCCCGAAAACCGGACTTAACATACTAAACAGTTAGAAAATCTAAGGCACCATTAAAGAATACAATTTAAAAAAGAAACTTATCTTTGGATTTGAGGCATGCAGCGCAAGATTCGGCACACCCCACTCTCAGTAGGGTTTGTTGATGACCCTACCCTATTTCCCTGAAATCACCCATATGGTCTTCTCTGACTATACCAACCCTCCTATATGCAGCAACAGTGTTGAGACCCCTACCACTCCCCCTTGCTCTCCTTCCATCGCCATGTCTCTCTCTGTGTCTCTGTGTGTGTGTGGTAGGTTCCAGAAGGGCTAAGAGGCGAAATTGCAGAGAAAAAGGAAATGACAGAGAAATTATAAGAACATCTTTTCATTCATATCCTAAAAGGGTACCACCATGGGCATTGTTTACCCACATCATTCACTACAGACAAAGAGTTCGGGACATTATTGCTGAGTCACTATGTTCTACTATTCCACTACTAGATAAGGATTAAGCAAAAGGAAATAAGCTGAGGTGGATTAGAATCCTAACAAGGCACCCCCTCGAAGAAGCCTGTCTTCAGGCGTTGAAGTCCGGAAAACGACTGATGATGGAGTCTGCGTCTTCCCACGTGGCATCATGTTCGGGCAAGCCTTGCCAATTGATTAGCAGCGAGTTACTGCCTGGTTGCTCCATTTGAACATGCTGTGTTGGAGTATCATTTCTGGAAACCACAAGAAGGTGCCATCTGCCGCGACGAGTGGCAGCGTTGGGGACGCAGCAATATGAGAGCCAAGTTTAGGCTTAAGGAGCGAGACGTGGAAGGTTGGATGAATGCGGGATTGAGGGGGAAGGTCCAAGGTGTAAGCAACTGGGCCAATGTGGGTTAACACCTGAAAGGGGCCGTAGTAACGAGGAGCGAGTTTGGGACAATAAGTCTTCGACACTGAGGTCTGTCGGTATGGCTAGAGCTTGAGGAAGACCCAATCCCCAACATGAAAGGTTCTCTTCGAGTGGTGCTTGTCTACTTGTTGATGTATTCGATTCTGAGCGATATGTATATTCTCTTGTAAGTGCTTGAGAAGAGTGTCTCTATCCCTGAGAGTGATATCAACCAGATGGACCAGCGAGGAACCTGGAAGATATGAGGACACTGTTGGTGGGGGATAGCCATAAACCACCTGGAAGGGCGTCATCTTGATCGTTGCTTGAAAGGTAGTGTTATACCACCATTTCGCCTATGGAAGCCAACGGAGCCAAGTAGTTGGTTTGTCCATGACAAAATTGCGCAGATAGTGCTCCAGTGTTCTGTTCAAGACCTCAGTCTGTCCATCCGATTGTGGATGGTAAGCTGAGCTTTTACAAAGTGTCGTTTGTTGGTTTTTGAAGAAGGCAGTCCAAAATGCACTTAGGAAAATCGAATCATGGTCACTAACAATGGATGCCGGCATCCTGTGCAACCGAAATACCTCATGAATGAACACATCTGCAATTTGAGGGGCGGTATAGGGATGCTTAATAGGAATGAGGTGGTCATATTTGGAGAGACGATCCACGACCACCAAAATAGCATTCCGACCAGTTGCCGAAGGAAAGCCTTCGATGAAGTCCATGGCAATATCTGTCCAAACTTGGTGCGGAATGGGAAGTGGCTGTAAAAAACTTGGTGGTTTAATTGTTTTGTAATGGGTGAGTTGACAAACATCACAAGAAGCCACAAAACTCCTGACATCTTTTTTTATGTCGGGCCAGTTGAAGTTATGAGTGAGGCGCTTATAGGTGCATAAAAATCCGAAATGGCCTGCAGACGGAGAAGCATGGAATTCCTTGAGGAGTCGGCCACGCCACGGGGACATAGCTGGGATAAAAAGATCGGACTTGTAATAAAGGAGGTTGCCCTGCACCTTGAAGGAGACTTTACTGTTGGGATCTTGCTGCAACGCCTTAATGACCTCATTGGTGTGCGGGTTTGCTGCATAAGAGGTCTAGATGTTAGCCACACAATCAAAGAGTGGTTGGGAGAGTCCCATCAAGGAGAGGAGTTTGGGCCGACGGGATAATGCATTGGCTGCGACATTAGAAGTTCTGGGACGATACGCCAAAGTCTACTTGTACCCCAGTAGTTTGAGCAGCCACTTTTGTTGAGCTGGAGTGGTGATGCGTTGGTCCAAAAAGTATTGGAGTGTTTGGTGGTCCATGAGAATGGTGAAGTGGTGCCCGATTAAATAGGAACACCATTTTTGGACCGCAAACACCACAACTAGCATTTCTTTGTCATACATCGAGAGAGATTGGTGTTTGGGTGCCAATGGTTTGCTTAAGAAATCGATTGGGTGGTTGTCATATGACAGCACTGAACCAATGCCAACGTTGGAGGCATCGCATTCCAAGGTGAAAGACTTGGTGAAGTCGGGAAGGGCCAGGACCGGTGTGGATGACAAAGCCACCTTGAGGGCCGTAAACGTCGTGTGTTCTGCGGAGGACCATGAGAAGTTATCCTTCTTCAGTAAGTCTGTCAGAGGCTTGGCAATGAGTCCAAAATGCCGTACGAACTTGGACACTAAAAGGAGTTGGCCACTCTGCAATGGCTGCTATCTTGGAAGGGTCAACAGTAACGCCACCAGCGGATATAATATGGCCTAAATAGGTAATAGAGTGTTGTCCAAAGAGGCACTTCGACGGTTTCAAACGGAGCTGATGCTAATGGAGAATATCAAAGACAGCGGTCAAATGGGAAACATGATGGTCCAAGGAGTCACTGAAGACCAAGATATCGTAAAAAAACGAGAACAGATTTCCGGAGTAAGGGTTTTAAAATAGAGTTCATCATAACTTGAAAGATGGTCGGGGCATTGGTGAGACCAAAGGGCATGATGGTAAATTCGTAGTGGCCCCTCATGTATGTGGAATGCAGTCTTGTGGATGTTCGCCTCATACATGAGGATTTGGTGGTAATTGGAGCGGAGGTCCAATTTTGAAAAGATGATCACACCTTGTAATTCCACCAAAAGTTCATCAATAATAGGAATCGAAAAACAATCCTTGATGGTGACTGCATTGATTACTCTATACTTAACACAAAATCGCCAGGACGAGTCGGTTTTAGCTACCAACAAAGCTGGAGAAGAAAAATGACTCATGCTGGGACGGATGAGGCTGACTGCCAGCATCTCTTCAACTTGGTGCTCCAGTTCCGCCTTTTGGGCATGGCCGTAATGATATGGGCGAACGTTAATTGGGCCCGTGCTGGGGAGTAATGGAATGCGATGATCAATAGCATGATTGAGGGGTAAGGATGTTGGTGGTTGAAAGAGCTCGTGATACGCCGTGATGAGTGATTGAATGCTTGTCGGTGGTAGGGAAGGTGATTTATCTGTTGCGGTGATATTAGCTAGATGCGGAATGGGTGGGTGAGGGAAACCAACAGAAGGTGAGACACTCTGGTGCACATGGGAGAGAAGCACATCGAATGTGGAAGAGCCTACCAACCGGTAGTTCGTGCCGTGCACCGAGAACTCCATGATTTTAAGTAAAAAGTTCTAACGAATGAAGCCCAAAGTTTCCAACCAATCCACGCCTAATACTACGTCACAACCCGTCACCGTGAGGAGGTGGAAATCACTAGTGAAGGTATATCCTTGGAGACGGATTGGAACTTGGGGAGCCACCCCTTTGGTGCGAAAACAACAGCCTGTGGCCACCATGACCGCCTCGGTTCGAGACGTGTCGACGTGGAGTCCCAAACGAGTCGCCACCTGTGGGTTGAGGAAACTTTGGTTAGCCCCATAGTTAATGAACACTTGAATATGTGTGTGTTGAATGAAGCCTTCCAAACACATCGCTCGGCAGCGGGCACGCTTGGTGGTTGATATCGTGTTAAGAGCGATGGGGTGTTCCGGCTGTTCAACTAGGGTAGGAGGCTGTAGGAAGGTGTCTGCAAGGTCTGGAAAAGGTGCCAAATCTTCCTCATCGGCCAGTAACATGAGAATATGGGACTGTTTACAGTGATGGTCGAGACGATATTGTTCGTCACAGTTGAAACAAAACCCTTGTTCTCAACGGGTGCGCATCTCGGTCTAAGTGAGCTGGAGGATCGGCTTTGTTGGTGGAGGGTTGGGTGTTGTGAGGGAGGGTCGAGAGGTAGGGTTGAGGATGTTGGAAATGTGCCCTAAAACCAATCATATGATGATACTTTACGGACATTTCACATGTTAAACTAATCTAGTTTAATATCAAGGGCAAAGATTATTGTTTGAGCCGTCTCATATAAATGTTATATGCTTAAACGATAAGTCCAAGGAATATGTAATTAGGAGAATGTAATTTAAACAAGTTAGATTTATGAGACCATTCTCTTTCGTATACATATCCTAAACGTTCCTGATCATAGGATCGCCAATTGGGCATTGACAGTCCGTTAAGATCAGTACGTGCTGTGTCTTCTCTCAGGGAGAGTGAATAGTCTCGAGTCATTGGTGTGTGTGACATCAAGACAAGTACGTAGGTGCTCAATAGAGAATGAGTTCACTGAACACGATCAACGAAGAGTTCTCATACTCATGTCACATGAGAACTCATGGTTGGGATAATGCAAAGTAGTCCTTTGACCTGAGGCATCATAGTTGTCTTGTGGTTAGGTCCTTGATCTTTGATTATGTCAAAGTCACCCCATCCGTGGGTGTCCACGGCATCGTCGGGGTTAAGCCTCTTAACCATGGAGGCAAGTGAATGCGCAACAAGGGATCTCTAACCTTCAAACCGTTTGGGGGAGAATACTCTATGATATGATTAAGAATCTCTGGCCAGAGTATGAATGAGATTTAGGAAGTCGTTCCAAATCACATTCAAGGTAATCATATAAGCACACGAATCACATTGGATAGTAGACATGAATAAACTATCAAACCAAACAATGTGGTCAAGCTTATTGTATTAGAGAAAGACCGTATTGCATTTGTAATCCTAAACTGAATAGGTTCTCCACCTCTTCTGATTAGCTTGGGTAACCATGATATGCTGCTAGGTGTCACTCATGGTTTGTGGAAGCCCTAAACGTGTATAATCACTAAAGGGAGAATTGAAAGTAAGTTTCAATTCACAATCGATTTGAAATGGTTTTAATCGCCCACTGCCTCGCTAAAAGGAACCTAATGCATCGTACACAGTGTAAGGTGGAGATTGAAGAAACAATGGAGATGAGTAAGAATAATTAAATGGTTTAATTATTTATGGCAAGGATTAATTAATATGTTAATTAATCAAACGAATAAGTTCGTTAAAGACCTCGGGATAGTTTTGGACCTTAAGGCCCAATGGGCTTCGAACGTCAAGCCTATTGACTTAAGTTGTATGACAACTTAATGACAAATAATTCACAAAGGCCTTAAAAGCCCAATGAAACCCTATGGCCGGCCATTTTGTTAAAGGAGTCGGTTTTGGACTTATTTACAAGTTTGCCACTCTAATGAATTAAGGTATAAATATGACTTTATAGCCAAAATTCATTTGGGGTTTTCTTTTGGGGAAAGGATGAGAACATAAGCTCTCATTTCTCTCTAAAGTGGCCGGCCTCCTTGGAGGGTTTAGCTAGCAATCCTACTACTCCAAGGTCACTCATTTCTTCTCCAATCTAACATTGGTGAAGAGACTTAGATGTTCTCAATTTTGGGAACTTGGAGAAACCTATTCTTCCATACCAAATCCATGGATCTAAGAAGCAAGGAATGAAGGCCCTCTCTTTGGGTGATTAGCCTTTGCTTATGCAAAGAGGAATCTACAAAGGTATAATTTCTCAACTAACAAATGTTGTTTTAAGTTGAGTCAAGGTTCACCAATCTACTAGGCTTTGAATTTCATGGTTAATGTTTTGTTTTTAAGTGCATACAAGCATGATTCCGTCTTTAATTTGTTAATTGCATGCTATAGATGTTGCTTAAATGAACATGTTTTTCACAAAATTTCCTTCACAGGATATGTGGGTTGGGTATGGGTGAAAGTAGGGGTTTAGAGGTGTAGGGGGAAGTACGTAAATTGCCGGAGCGTACCACCGGCTGGCAACCTTGTTTATGCTCATAAATGCGAGTGAGTTCAATGGCACGCTCTAGAGTGGTTGGTGCCAGGACCACGACATCGTCCTACAACTCATCTTTGAGGCCGCCTAAGAAGACTCCTAGAATTTGTGCATCAGTCTAATCGGGAGCGTCGCATGAGAGGCGAATGAACTGGCCCACATACGCCTCCACTGTTATGGTCTGGGAAATGTGCAATAGGGCCATGTTGAAGTTCAAGGAATCTGTTGGGCCAAACTGTTGTAGCAGTTAGGCTATGAAGGTGGCCTATGACGAAAGCGGAAACCATATTTTGAACCAGCGGAGCCAATAAGCCGCATCATCGCTAAGATGAAGTCCTGCCACTGTGATGCGGTGATGCTCGACTATTTTGTGATAGTCTAAGAATTCATCAACCATTGCAAGCCATCCATATGGGTCGTCCCTACAAAAATGAGGAAGTTCGATTTTCAAGGTTTTCGGCGCTGAGAAGGTCGGTGAAGAGGGTGGGTAGTGGCAGGGAACATGGAGGTTGGGGTTAAAGGAAGAAGGGTTTGGGCTGGTAGAGGATGATGGAAGGTAGCGAGAGGTGGAGGGTTAGCTCAAGGAGTGAAGTGGAAAGGAAGTGGATGAGGGACTCGCGGCGAGGTGCGACCTTAGAGGGTGGGTGGATGTTATCGGTTGGGAGGGAGAGACCCCATGTGGGTGGTGGTATGAGAGTGTGGACAAAAGAGAAGGGGGAAGGGCCGAGGGAAATGGGGATAGAACCAATCAGAATTTAGGGGCCGGGTTGGGGTGGGGTATTTAGAGCACGAATCTCGTTGAGAATCGTCTGTTGCACTTGATCTTGACGGAGTCGGTGGACAGAGAGATCGGCCATGGCTTGTTGGAGGTCTTCATTGCAGACGATCATTATGGACAGGGCTTCTTGAAACTCCTGAAGCTGAGTGAGGATTGGATGTTGTTAAAATTCACGGTCCATCTCATCCTCCATCATGTCGGCCACCGTGATCGACGCCTTACTCTTGCCCATGGATGCAAACCTGGCTCTGGATACCAAATGGTAGGTTCTAGAAGGGCTAAGAGGCGAAATTGTAGAGAAAAAGGAAATGACAGAGAAATTATAAAAACAACATTTCATTCATATCCCAAAAGGGTACCACCATCGGCATTGTATACCCACATCATTCACTACAGACAAAGAGTTAGGTACACTATTGTTGAGTCACTATGTTCAATTATTCCACCACTAGATAAGGATTAAGAAAAAGGAAATAAGCTGAGGTGGATTAGAATCCTAACAGTGTGCATGTGTGTATGTCTCTCTCTTTTTCTCTCTCTCTCTCGCATACCCTACCTCTCCCCCTTGCTCTCCTTCCATTGCCATGTCCGTATGTGTGTGTGTGTGTCTCTCTCTCTCTCTCTCTCGCAGACCCTCCCTGAAATCCTAATTGAACGACAACAAATGTTACCTACCCGGTGACCCCTTATCTCGCCCAAAACAGAGAGGACAAAATTGCCTTTCGTAATAGACCATCCCTACCATCGGATTGTAATCTTTGATGGGCAAAAATGTAATTATATAATTTGGGCCTTACTGAGGGCCGGGCTTCCCAACTAAAACCAACACATTTGGGCCTGGCTGTGGGCTGGGCTGCTAACCCAAAACCAACACAAAGACCAATGGCATGGTTGTAATTAATCTGAAATTCGGATTGAAAAATTGTTCATTTGAATAGTGCCAATTTCAAACCTTTCTTTAAAGCAACTCCAATGTATCAAAGGCCTCATAGGGCAACTTCTTATTCACTCCCCTCCAGTGAACATTAACTGCTTTTAATGAACAGTAATTGCCCTTTACATCTCCACCCCTAACTGAATAGCCATGGCAATACGCAATAAAATATTAGTATTTTTTATAATACAAAATAATTTTATTTGTAATTTCGGGATTTTTAATCGTTCTCATTGTGCCACATATTATTATCCGAAAAGATAATTGTTGGTGATAGATTTCGATAAGATTTTTATCCAATGCCGTCATGCCACGTGTCGTTACCTTTTTCAGAATCATTGAGAATAGATTTCCGATAAGATTTTTAACCAATCACGTCGTGTCACGTGTCACAATCTATTTACAATCTTTGAGGATAGATTTTGATCAGATTTTTAATGAATGACAGCATGCCACGTGACATTATCTACAACCTAATCATTCCTTTTTCCTCCTTATAACCCACCATCCATCCTAAGAAATCACACACCAAAATCAAAATCTCTATCATTATTCATAGTTTCTGCTTCTTTCTTACAATGTCTTCTTCAAGGATGTTGTGGGAAATCGATGAGCAAGAGAAAGAATTGTTTAAGCAAGGGGAAGAAATGTTCAATTTCCAAGTGGGCGCAAATGAGATGGAAGAGGAAGAGGATGAGGAGTTTAGAAGGAGAGATGACAAAGTAAGAAGCCAAAGAGCCTCACATTCCCGTCGAGTCATCCAAGTTGTGGCTCAGATCTCCAGACCCCAACCGTTCCGCAAACATTGATAGAAGCAAGCAATGAAGAGGTACTGATCTCTTGGATGATTATTTTGTCCGCAACAGTGCATTCCCTAATATGTACTTTAGACGTGGGTTTAGAATGGAATGACATTTGTTAAAAAAATCATGATTGTTGTTTGCAACCATGATTCTTACGTTGTGCAAAAGAAGGATGCTTTTAGTGTTATGGGTCTCCTTCCTAAGCAAAAAATTAATGCTGCCTTGCGGATGCTTGCATATAGAGCATCTGCAGACCAAGTGGATGAGATAGTGAGGATGAGGAAATCAACCATTCTTGAGTCCCTGATGAGGTTTTGCTCCGCAATCGAATCTATCTACACCACAGAGTACCTCCGGAGACTTACTGAGATGGACTTGCAAAGGCTTCTGAAGAAATGCAAGATGCGAGGTTTTCCTGGGATGATTCGAAGCATCGACTGTATGCAATGGACCTGGAAAAACTATCCAAGTGCATGGCAAGGAGCTTATAGGGACATAAAAGGAGGAAAAAGTATCATTTTGGAGGCGGTGGCCTCAATGTCCTTGCCCAATCCCCAGTATTCAACGATATCCTGCAAGGAAAAGTACCAAGAATCACGTACTGAGTCAACGAACTTAAGTACCATGGGCCATACTACCTAGCAGACGAGATTTACCCAAGGTGGTCATTGTTTGTCTAAACAGTGCCACATCCGCGAAGTGCAAAAGAAAAACACTTTGCAAGCTATCAAGAGGGGTGTAGGAAGGATGTGGAACGTTGTTTTGATATCCTCCAAGCTTGTTGGGCAATTGTCAGGGGTGCTACCAGAATGTTTGATTTAGAGTCGCTTTGATCCATTATGATGATGTGCATCATTCTTCACAACATGATTGTGGAAGATGAGTACGATTATGATGTCATTAATGAATATGAGCTAGACACGATGAACAATTCCATAACACAAATATATTGTGCTCATGACACCACATAAGAACCCGTGCAGCATGAGCCATTACAAAAGGATGAACGTTATAATGAAAGGCTCATTCAATGATATACTTCACTTCAGGACCCATATATGCACAATACCTGGCAAAATGACTTGATAGAGCACTAGTGGGAATTGAAACAAGCTCAAGAAACTTAAGTTCATTTAGTGTGTTTGTTTTTTTTTTTGGTGTGTTTATTTAATTTTTTTTGGTGTGTTTTTTAAGTTCATTTAGTGAGTTTTTTTTATTTTTTTTATTTTTATATTTGGTGTGTTTGTAATTTTATTTGGTATGTTTATATAATTTTATTTGGTGTGTTTATGTCCTTTGAATAAAGATTCTCTTAGTTTAAATAAATTACCAAATTAAATAAATATACTCTTAGTTTAAATAAAGTACTAAATTCAATAAATTGAAAACAACATAAAGTACTCTATTCAATAAATAAGAAATTACAATCCAAAGTGATTAGAAAATTATGCGCTTTGATTAAAAACAAATTCCCTAATCTCTCGTGAATGGAAAATCATCACCTAACCAATTTGTGGTGCTAGGATCATCTCCTCTTGTGGTGCTAGGACCATCTCCTCTTGCTCTCTCTTCTCTTGCACACCTCCTTCGCACCACGTCCGCTTTCTCCGAATTCCAAAAATATTTAGAATTTGGAGACATTGCCTCTACAGGCTCCTTCATAATGTCATGATCTTGTTGTGCCCTTCTTTCTTCTTTAAGCTCTTCCCTTTCTTGCCTAAGTAGCTCTCTTTCTCTCTCATTAGCTTGAAATAATCTCTCGGCAGCTGCAACTTTTGCCTCCTCTCTAGCCTTATCAGCCTCAAATTTAGCCATTTCCCATGCCAAAGTCAATTCACCTTGGTGAGCAAGTTCTTCCATATATTTTGCATAATCATTCTTGGAAGCACTCCCTTTTCTCTTTGAAGTCTTCTTACCTTGAGGCATAATTGGATAACGGGTAGACCCCGACCTTTCTTCTGTATCAGTTTCATGAACATGCTAGGCATGATCATGCGTAGAGTGTAGAGGGGTGCTGTTCATGACAACTTTTATTTTAAAACTAAACGATCATGCCTCGCATGTTCATGAAACCTACATAGAAGATTACTACTAGCTTGTGCCAAGGCGTCTCTCCAAAAACTAAACGATTGGTTGAGTATTCTCCAACGACTGGACATTGATTCTTTGGTTCTTTTCCCACCCATTTTCTCAAGAAAAAGGGTATGAATAAGACTCCAAATTTCTCGCAACTGCATCTCATTACCCGTAATTGGATCATGAGTAACTTCAACCCAGCAAGAACACAGCGTAACATCTTCAATAAGCGTCCAATTCGTACATGCATCATTAGTCATTTTGTTGGAAACCAATTGGATTCAAACTTTGAGAGAAAGATTGGAATGTGGTTGAAAGTATTTGAGAAAATATGAAATTGTGGTCTAGGGTGGAAAGATAATGAGAAGGTATTTATAGAGAAGTAAAATCAATTTTTTTTTTTGGATTTTTTATTAACTTAATTAATTTCTGCCGTTGGATTAAAAAAATTTGAAATCCAACCCTTCAGATTATGACACATGGCACAACGGTAACATCTCATTTTTTTTTTCTGTTTTTTCTTTTGTTTTTAAAATTTTTAAAGGTGAATAACGTAGACCGTTAATCTCAAATCCAATGGCTGATATTGAGGAAGGTTTGAAAATTTTTTTGACCGTTGGAAATCCAACTGTCTAGAAAAAAGTATCTGTTGAAATCCAACGGACGAGAACATGCCACGTGGCCCACCAACGTTAACATTTCAGCCGTCTGCATCGTGAGCCCCACCGACTGAAAAGCTGTCCGTGACTCGCCCCCACGTCCACGTGTGCGACACGTGCCTGACGCAAATTTGGCCTTAGGCTCTCAGGCCACTGATTCAAGCCGGGCCTCTCACTCGGGCCCCCCCTCAGTCCAATCGCCTGCATGGGCTGGAGTAAGGAGCTGGGGCTATAGGGTAGGTGGTCTCACCGGTCCATCGGGCTGGATCTCCCGCTGGAGTTGCTCTTAGACTAAATTAATTACTTTTTTACATTATTTGAAATCAAATTTCGTCTCATTGAGCTTAGCTTAATCATTTTGTTGCATACATTGAATTGTTGGCGCTAATTGCTGGAAAAAAAAAAAACCATAATTTAAAATTTTTGAATGCAGATTTGTGTTTGTTTATCCAGATACTATTTCAAAGCTGGAGAAAGCATTATTGATTAATACTAGAAAACATGATAGTCTGCAGTGTTTGGAAATGCTCAAACTGCTTGCACATTGTATACTATAGACTGCAATGAGACAAGAGTGTATTTCCAAAAGGCATCTAACGAGGTACTTTCACCAAAAAAACTTCAAATAAATTGTATTATTTTTAAACTTTTTATGTCTAATAAGTACTATATGTTATTTTTACAAAATCCAGGTGATTTTCCATCTGTCTATTCTGATTGATGTCAAAATTTGATTCTTTGCCCAATTCAAATTTAATATCAACTCAATTTTAGCTCACTCAATTGCATGTAACTTTTTAATCTCAGTTTTCCATAATTTTTCTTATCTAAATATCTCATAATTATTTTCCTTTGGCTACGTCGTTGTCAACTCAGTGTTTGATCATTACTCTATACCTTTTAAATAGTTTGTGTGATCAATTCATACATAGTACCAATATCATTATTTATCTGTGAGTACACTTAATATATAAAGTCATCATTTCGCTGCCTTACTCTGCTAATTGAA
Source organism: Malus domestica (assembly GCF_042453785.1). Taxonomy (NCBI): domain Eukaryota; kingdom Viridiplantae; phylum Streptophyta; class Magnoliopsida; order Rosales; family Rosaceae; genus Malus; species Malus domestica. Next base: position 26,524,368 of record NC_091673.1, read on the forward strand.
TTTCTATCATACCTTCAATGTTGCCATTTCATTTTTAGGAAAACTAATGAAAAGGGCTTGAAAACTTTGAGTTTTAATGATAAGGACAAAATAAAGGGTAGAGTGAATAGTACTAGAATTGACTTTTTAGTGTAAAAATGTGGTTTTTCGTTAAAGTGAACAGTACCGGGTGCTTTTCGTTAAAGTTCCCTTCATTTTTTCATTCAATTTAGTATAAAGACTGTATGGTTTAAGTTGCCAAGACAGATGATGATCCCGCATTTAATAGTTATTTGTTTTCCTTGGTTTAGGTTTAAACCAAAACAAAGTCACAAAGGAATGATGCACAGTGATATAGAATACTTACATTACAACTTCAGCTATACAACTTTTCCCACTCCAATTGATCAACAGGTATATAACTTTCTGTTTACACCCTACCAAACAATATTTTCTCCTACGTTTCATCTAGCTTTTATATGATATACATTTATCTTTTTGGATCTTTGTTATACATTTAAAATAGTGAGACAAAACAAATCAGTGAGGCAAACGCACAAAAGTTTCATAAGAAGATATAAAATTGCTGAGAAAGGTAACTATACTTTATCCTTATTTTCTTTATAGTATAATTTCATTGTCATATAAATTTATTTCATGTGTTTCAATATCCCCGTTTTGTCAATTCATCTTCACGGGCTAAAGTTACTGGAGTTGCCATCTTGCACTACTCCAATTCTCAAGGACCTGCATCAGGTCCTCTCCCTGATCCTCCTAATGATTACAACACATAATACTCAATGAATCAAGCAAGATCCATAAGGTTGTAGTTGATTATATTTCTTTTTGGTTTACTAACAAACACTCATTCAGTTACTCCCTAAATTTTAATGGCAATGGGGATAACCTTCATATGTACATAAATTGCTTACCCTATTATCAGTGTTGTCAGTCATTAACCTCCGACAAAAAAAATTCTTTTTTCATAAGCGTTTGTTTTATATTAGAGTTGCAATAATCTTTCCATACATGTTGTCATACCCCCATGAGCTTGCCAAAGGTACTGACTGGTTGCTGATTGTAGGTTCACGTACAAATGTGACTAGCGGGTCAAGTTCTATAAGAGCAAGTCCACCGGGAGTGGATTGCCCAGCACCCAACACCAAAAACAGGTCGGCCCCCAGCCAAATCACTCCACCCTAGCTTAATAGGTTGGCACCCAGCCGAAGCCAGGCAAGAAACCGACCCAAAATCGACAGACCCAACAGCCGAGCCATCTAACGTGAGCAATTCCGTGCTTGGCGGTTGCGACGGTGTTGGCCATGGGGGCGTTCACCACCAAAATAGGAAACCCCAATAACACCCTTCATCAATCACCTTGCCGCACTTAAATCTCACCCCAAAATAAGAAACTAGACGTGTACCTCCAGGAACGACACCCAAACAACCCAGATCATCCAACAACCATCAATGCCACCCCAACAACTTTCACTTTTGGAATTTCACCGCGGAATCTAACTGTCTGCGCTCCTACCCGATGTAGTGGACCAGGATTGAGACTGCTTTCGTCGACAAGTCCGCTCGTCGTTGGACCAGGAGTTGCCGAGCTATGTAACGGTGGCTATGGGGATAAAGGGGCTGGGAAAGAAAGGCTTGAGATGAAAGGTTGGGGATGGTGAACAGGCTTGAGCAAAATTTTTTTATATATTATTTTATAATAAAAAATAATAATATTTTAATAAGATTGACTAGGATATTTTTTGTTAGGGATGGATATGCATTTGGTCTATTACTATCCATTGATGTCTATCACTGTTCACTGAGTGGATTACGTAGGCTGGGTGTTGGCGTATTTTTTTAAGGGTGGACTTGCTTCAAGGAGGTGGAAGCAGAAGAAGAATTGGCGTCACCCTTCAGTTTTTCAACCAAAACACTAGTAGAAAAAAGCCTACCTATCTACCACGGTTGATGCCCGTGGTAAATTGCAATCCACCACGAACACTGTGCCCGTTAGCATTCTGGATGTGATAAAAAGTCTCAGTTTCTACCACAGACTATGCCCGTTCTCAAATGCAATATAACCACGGATTGTACCCGTGGTAATTTGGAATCTAACACCACATGCTATGACCGTTGTCGATTATTAATTGACCACAGCCAATGCCCGTTATAAATTATTTTCCAAAATAAAAAAAAAACTATTTAACAAATATATTTATATATCTGTATGTATACATTTTAGTACAGAATAACCAACAATATTCCATATTTACTACAATATAATAACTACGTAAAAAATCACAAATTCAAATATTACAAGTAGTACATTGTTGGCCCTCTTCCCTTTCTCTTTTTGCTTCATTCACATCATCACTTGAGTGCATCTCGTCACTGTCTAGCAAACCATCAAAATCTAGACACCTAAAAATTGAAACCAAAATCGTAGAGAGATTAACAAATAAATGTTTTGTATCCTAGAAGAAAAAACGAATTTAGAGAGAGATTTCACGGAGTAACCAAATGCATCTAGAAGACCACTCAATTTATACCAAATTTATAGAGAAGCAAATAACCCAGTTTACAAATGCGTTCCAAAATGTCATAACTCTTTGAGATATTTTGTCAAACACTTAGTGGTCATACTACACTTACCCCAAATTACTTGTAGCAAATTTGATAACCACTTTAGGTTCTCTCTCCTTCCTGCAAGAAAAAAGATGATCATATGGGTAAGAAGGCTCACTAAAAACGAAGTGTCATTAGCGTGCAAATAAAAGTATCTTTCCTTTTGTACATACAATGTATGTAGCTCCTTCATCACCCCTTCATATAGCTTTTTCATCACTCCTTCATCACTTGCAAGTTCAAATACTGGAAAACACATTGCTCTCAGATAAAACCCATGAGATCCTGAATCATGTAATACATTAAGTTGCATGTTGAACCTAGTTAAAGTGAGACTATGATTACACAACCAACAAAATTTCCTCCAATGGCAGCCATGACTTGGCTAAAGAATGTGGCAATTGTCTGACAAAAAGATAACATTCCATCAAAGTCTTTTAAAGAATACAAGAAAAAAACTTTGAACAAGAAAGAGGCAAACAAGAATTTCAAAAATTGAAAAACATTTAATCAAAATTTTGGCTTATTTGTAACCCATTGCAGTTGGCCCTGTAACAACCTACAGAAAGCTACCGTATAAGCTTCCTTATATACAAAGTAAATCCCTAGATTCTAGAGTGATGACACAAATGGCATCAAACTTTAGCCTAGATTCCCTATTCATCTCCACTCCAGTATAGAGTCAAAACACTTGCTATTACTTGGGAAAGAATCCAAAACAAAATCCAGAACTATAACCTGCTCATTAGCCAAGGGAGGAAGCCCACCAACGTATGCCCTATGTGCATGCCTTGTAGCCTGCAAGAGAGAAATATATATACACTGCTCATCGACCAATGAAAAAGACGCTGTTCATGTATTTATGAGAAAAACAAATTGTGCAAATATATATATATATATATATATATATATATATGAACATAAATACAATAAATTTACTTGCTGAGTCATGGCTTGAGCTGGCATCAATGGAAGAGCCATCTGTAACAAGCAAAAGCATATGAAGTTATTCACAAAGAACACAAAAGAAAAATCGAACTCAAGATCCCATAGAAGCTTATACTGGTGAAACGTACATACAATTAATGCCCCAAAAGGTAATGAATTTTGTACAACTCCAGGCATCGTTTGTGGAATACCTGACAGTTGTCCTGTATTATTATTATTGAAGAGATAACAGAAGGATAAGTAGTATAGCTTTACGGAAAAATTATGTCACAATTACACTATTAATGAAATCCATCTGAAAGCCCAGAAGTATCTTTTACATTGAAAAACCAACCAAATTCTTTTACCTTAAATCATCAAGAAAAACCTAAGAACTCAGGAAAAAACCAACCTGCAAGTTCATATCAAACAAAAAAATATTCTGGAAAAAAAAAAAGACCAAATAATTAAGAAAAAACTACACATGTATAAATTAATCGGGTAAACAATTTCAACATTTTGTGAAGAAAAAAATAATAATTTCAACATTACCCATAATAATAAAAAAAAAAAAACTATTTTACCCAAACAGAGACTTTGGAGGGTGGATCCGTAGATGCAAAAGTGAAGGGCTACTGGAAGCTCAAGATTGGAGGTAGGTACCTATGAATCCAACACAAAAATCATGATTAGAACAAAAGGAGAAGTATTGGGCAACAGATCGAGGTATTCTGGGTGTGGATTTGGCTTGTTGGTTGAAAGGGTCTTTATGGTTTTTGGTTGTGGAGAGTGACATAGAGGGAAAGGATAAGAGAGGGTTTTAGCGATTGGCTCGAAAGACCCTGGTATTGCCGTAGTAGAGAGAGAAGAAGATTGAGAGATGAGATGGCGGTGGCTGCCATGATGTTGGGTCACGATGATGGAGAGAGGGAGAGGGAGAAGTCTGAGAGACAGAGAGAAAAACAAAATACAGGGAGTTGAGATTTTGGGCGCCATGCCAAAATTTTGGCAGCCCTCCAAATTTTTAATCTCCCGCCTCCTTCAAATGTTTTCAATTATGTAGGATAAAAACATCCACCACGGACCAAAGACGTAGTGAATTCACAAAAGGCGATATTGTAGTTTGAAGTGACCATTACGAGTATATCTCGTGGTAATTATGATATTCCATCATGGATTTAAATGTCTGTTGTAAATTATTCGCTTTTAACAATAGGTCAAAATCTGACCGTGATGGATTAATGTTATCTACCACGAGTTAAACTTGATCGTGGTAATTGAATAGTTTTTACCACGAGTTATATATGTCCATGATAGAATTGATGTGGTAGATGAAATGTTTTGTTCTAGTGAAACCTTTATAAATGATTTATACAAGCTTCTTTGTTTTGTATCTCTGAAATTTGAGTTCTTTGACTAAAACTGTGAATAGTGATTGGTAAATATTTCGCATTTTTTTTCTATGGGCCATTTGTGTTCTATTTGGGTTGTATTTTGAGTCATGTAATTTAAATTGCAAACAAAAGGCCGAAGAAGATAAAACCAGTACAAGCTCTCATGGGAAAGTTGAAATTGAAACTACACTATGGAATGTTAAATATTTAGTCTAAATCTGAAGATTGAAAATAAAATAACTACTGAGCAGAGTTAAATTTTTAGCTTCAAATATCCTTAAGCCTGGTTTGGTACTGAGGTGATTCTGAAAAAAGCTGGTATAAAAAAAAAGCTCCTAGCTTTTTTTGTGTTTGGTAAACATTCAGCTTCAGCTTTTTTCACAGTTTTGGGTGAGAAAAGGAAAAAACAGAAGCTGCAAATCCCAGCTTTGAAAAACCGGTTTTTTTTCACATTCGTTTTACATAAAAGTTTACCAAACACTATAATACTGCCTTTTTTTTTCAAAAGCATTTTTACAAAAAAGTTTACCAAACACTCTACAGTTTTATTTCACAACCGCTTATTCTCATAGCACAGCAGAAACAGCTTTTTTTCAAAACACAACAATACCAAACCAGCCCTTAGGCGGACACAAAATTTTAACCCCAACATCCAATTTAATTAATTTAATTTTGATAAGTGAGTTAAGAGTTTTTCTATGACTGTATTACTGTGTTTGATAAATGAATGACAAATTGGAAATAGTTTATTACTTGTGTTTTTCTTAGGTGTGTACTAAATTGGATGTTGGTTTGGTTATTTCTGAACTTTTCACATGACTTTCATTACCCAATAGAGAATATGAAAACCCTAACCTTAATTTTGTAAATTGATTTTGGTACCTGCAAATGAGGAAAGGGTAAAGTTTCTTATCCATTTAGTTTTTGATCCTGAAATTAATTTATCTGTGAGTTCTGGATCTCCGTACATTTTGGGTAAATTTAAAAGACTTTTTGTTTTCGAATGCCTTTTTGTTTTCTATTTTTGTCTTTGAGCTTCTGCTTTTTGGGCATTTTGGGTTGTATTTTCTATTTCCCAGTAGAGAGAGAAATTGATCTTCAATAAGAGCAAGTCCACCCATGGACATTGCTCGGGGGACAGGGGAGAGGAAAGGGCCCGAGGCCCTATGAACTTGCTCCAGCGTTGAAGGAGCCCAAGCAGAGGTGAGGCCCGAGCTCCGGGCCTGTGAATAGTTGACAGCCCGAAAGTCTGAGTGGGTGTGACGCTTTACTAGAAATGACAGCTTTACTTTATTGATTTTTTTTTAATCAATTTAGGATGTGCTTGTTTGGCATCACTAGCCCTCACTAGACTAGACTGGACTAAGTTTTAGTCCAGTCTTGTGTTTGTTCCCTACTCGGACTAAGTTTAGTGGGATTAGCAGGGACTCGCGCCCTGGCTAATAGGCCTTAGCGAGACCCCCGATTCAGAGAGGACTGCTAAGCCGCCCTCTAATCTCGTCATCTCCTTTCACCTTCGCACATTCGCACATCAACCGCAGCAACTGCAGCTTGCTCCTCGTCCCTTCGCACCTTCGCCCTCTCCCTTCTCCTTCCTTATCGTACCACCTCGTAGTCGTCCAACATATAAACAATCGACGACGGACCAGTATCGTTGTCAGTGGTCTGATCAGGTGAGCTTCATTTGCCTTGCATTTCAATGGGTAATTTTTTAATTTTCCAAATTCAATTGGTTTTTGTTCATTCCTTTCAGTTTTGTTTATGCATTTCAATGGGAGTTTTGAGTTTTGTTTAGGGTTTTTGGTGATTAACTATAATCCAACATTCATAATTATTTAATTTAGTAGAACGGCACTGGCACTGACTGCAGCTTGTTTTTTGGATATACTTATGAAGAATTTGACATTCAGGAATCCATTCACAGCTTATGGATGTTTTCAATTTTTGTGGTTCTTCAAGTGTAATGTGTGAGAAATTCACCCTTATATGGAGATCTTAGTAATGGATTAGGGATGTATCATGTCCAGGATGATTGGTGTTGTATTGGCAATGACGCGGTATCTAGTTGGATTGGATGTGTTGAACAATTATGCTATGAGCTAAGATTTAAGAAGAGGCCTCTACCTATTCTGATCATACTTGATCTTTTTCGAGCTTTGTATTCGAATATTTAACCGTTTCTTCAACTCCAGACCTAGAAGGAAAACCATTTCTTTAGCCCTTAAGGGTGCCACTTGTTTTCTAGTGAATATTTAACATATTGGAAGTTTCTCTTTGGAAACTTTTGTGAGTAATCGTTTTCTGAAGCTTTCATCAACGTTTTGTGAGTAACCATTTCTTATACACAGTTTATATTGGAAAGAAAAGATTGGGGGTATGAATACTATGTATGCGGAAATGAAATGCTTGCAGTCGCTTATACCTTTTTGGAAAATCAGTGTGATCTTTGGCAGGGCTTTTTGGCAAAAGGAAAGGTCATATTAGTTTATGGTATGCAAAAGTGGCAGTTTTGAATGCTTTCTATGGTCTTTTCCCATATTTGGGGTGTTGCCATGAGTCCTATAGAGCTGATGTTTTTGTTCTGTTTTCTTTTGTGTATTTTTTTTCTTTTTTTATTTCGTTGCCTTTTTCGTGATCGTGGGATTGAAAATATCACTTTTATTCCTCATAATGCGATGGTTCTCACATATTCGTTGTTGGGTGGGCGAGATGTATTTTTTTCCTTACTTTCTGTGTATAATATGTAACTATGAGTTGTATTTGGGTTTAGGGGTTGTGAGTAGCAAATCAATGCTCCCTTGTATGAGTTGGGATGGAAACAGCTGTTTGACTATTGTCTGTTTTTCTTTTTGGGAGACATATTCTGTGCTCCTTATGTACATTTTACTGGACGTAGTTTTGTACTTCTCTTCATAGATTTCATGTTGTCGATTTCTCAACAATGTATCATTTAGTCAAGTTGTCTGAAATGGTTGTTTAGACAAGTTGTATTGTTTCTCAACAATGTATTTTAGAAATTTGGTGTGTAGTCATGTTTAGTGTATGAGAAGTTGCATCGTCCTTGAAGAAGGCGTTCACTGGAGGTGATTTGATTTACATGTCTTCCTGCCAGCACTACCTTTTTAATGAACCCTTGAAGGATTGTGCTTTGCTCGAATTACTATCATATAAATTATATTCTTTGCTGTATCTTGATTCTGTTAGTATACAGTAATTCTGCATGTACTTTGTAGTCCTGTTGTTGTTTGAGCTCTGTCATTGTAAGTTTTCATTTTAAGCTTCGTAGTTGGTTTTTCAATTTGAAGCATTGAAACTCTACGCAAGCGGAAAGCTGCATTTTGTTTCAGATTTAGTCTTTTGAGCTATGGCTTTTATCTTGAAGCTCTGTTTGTCAGTATGCAATAGTTGAGACCATTCATGTCGATTTTTCTGTTGCATCATAGTTCTTAGCTGCAACTGTTAAGACTAGAGGAAGACAATGATCTTTGCATATGCTAGAGTTTCAAGTTTTTTTTTTTTTTTTTGGCTTATGAACTAATCTTTGCATATGCTTACTTTTTGGTATCAGGTTGGACTAGCCATTTGGGAAGCTTGAAACTCTGGTGGGAAAGTTGCCTGTGGTAAGAGAGATTTACACTCACTCCTACGACAAGATAGAGTCCAACTGCTACCCAAAACGCAGGCCAGGTGATATGAAATGCATCTAAAAGAGTAAGCAAATGCAAAGCCAAAAGGACCCAACTACTGAGCCTATACCCACGATGTTCCATTCCCTAATAAGCTATAAGCCTGCCAAAACTAAATTCAAATGGTTCTCTTATCTTATCCAATCCATGCAACAGAATGTTTCAACTTAGTTTGAATGAGTCAACGATCTTGGAAGTATGAATTTTGTAATTTATGTATTTAGTTCTTAGTTATTTGTTATGTTTTAATTTGAAGAGTTTGATTTCATCTCAAACTCTCTGTCAACTCTATATATATAATGAAAATATACATATGGCTAATTCATCTAGCCTAATTATACCTGAACTGAGATTTCTATCTTGGTATCATCCCTCTTTGCGTCTAACGACAAACTTTCTCTCAACTTTTCCCATGGATCTTGTTAATCGTACAACCTTAGGATATGGATGTATTTTGTTCGGCCAATGCTACTCTTGAATCATGTATGTTTCTTTTGTTGGCAAGAGAATTTGGTTTTTGTATTTTTATTGAGTCTCACTCTCATCCAATATTATTAATTTTAATAATATCTTTAATAAAAAAGCAATTAAAACAAAACAATAATGTAGTCCTAGTCTGAGCAAACACCAAACTGGTGACAATACTGTTTTCATTATCCTGCTTCTTAGTCCAACACTGCACCAAACATTTCACTAAGCTAGTCCAGCTTAGTCTAGTCTAAGCCAGTCCAGCTTAGTTCCTGAAGATAGTCCAGTCCGAGGCAGTCTGGTACAACAAACGCACCCTTAAGGTACTATGAATTGGGACCCGACAATCCACCATATGCTGACAAGTTCTACGACTTTTGTGGGGCTGAGGTTCCTGAGGCATCCAGCTGCACTACCAGTTTCCATGTTTCGTATGATGACGATTGATCCATGTAATATCTCTCTTTTAAGTTTCATCATTTCATTCAATCTTGCTCTTGCACTCTAACCAAGGTTTTGTATTTCCAATAATCTCATCTCTTTTATATAAACATGAAGTTGATTCGTAATTGGTTTTTTTTTTCTTAAGGTCTGTGTTTATTTTCATTACTGTATTAATGTTTTCTGCTGTTGTTTATATAATTCTAAGAGGAGAGAGATTAATGGCAATATGGCATGAGGGTAAAAAAGACAAGCAAAGGAGGGAAGGATGAGGAATGCACGGGTTGGCCTATTTTGGCCTGAGTTTTTTTTTTTTAATTGGTTTGGGATTTCGTTTATGTTTGCGGTTCTTTTGCCCTAATTAATATTGTTTGGAATTCATTAGAATTTTGTTTATGTTTGGGGTTGTCATGTTCGAGTATTTAATTAGGATAAACCTAATTTGGTAGTTTACGTTACAGTTGTTAGTTTTCTTAAAGGATAAATCCAAGCGATAATGCCTTTTCTGATTTATGTGCAAATGTTAACACTTTGTAGATTTTCAGTTTTTAAACAATAAGAAAATCTAACCGTTCAGACTCTAGAGTATTTTGTCATTAAGGTAAATGATTTTCATTTTTTGCTTTGTGCCTTTTGTGATTAAGAAAGTTTAGTCATTTGTTTATTCACTTAGTAATTAACTGGTGAGAGGATGAAACATTTCACTGCTGGTTACTAAAAAACTAACATAATCTGACAGAAGAGCTTTCGTTTCTTTTTCTTTGCTTGCATTAATTTTGTATTGTGTTTTTTTTTTTTTAGAATTTTTTGTGCATATTTTTGGGAATTTTTATTTGGTTAGAGAAAGGGGAAGAATATAAGGAGAGGAATTATATCCTTCGAGTTTCTGGAAGTTTTAATGCGATTCGCATCTTGCATTTTTGTAACGTCTGTACAAGTTGTCACTTAGATCTTTTGGTTTTTGGCTACTTTAGTTTTTGATCATTAAATTGTAAGATTAAAGTTTGTGATTGAGTTCTTATTTAATGCCAGATTGGAATGGGTGCAATCTAAGCACTCCTAAAATTGAAAAGTTCTCCGAAGATTTTGAGAATGGCTGTGTCATATATGGTTTATCATCCATGCAAGGATGACGTACCACAATGGAGGATGCTGTGAGTACATTAAACTTTTCTCTTCCTATTAGAAGAAGTTTTCAAAACATAAATTCTTTTATGTCTGTTCTTAGAAGTTTCTATTGTTGTATCCTTTTCCGTTTTTATTTAGCATGCTATAGTTTGGATTCAACTTAATATGATTTTACTTGACATGTTCAATTGACTGCATAGATCTAATTCCATTGGCGGATTATTATCTATCCATAGTTTGCATGCATCAGTAAACATCGTTTTTTTCACCACCAAGTACGATTACTGAAAACATATATAATAGAGAATTTATTTACTTTTTGATGGACATACTAGAGAATTCGTAAACATGCTAATAGAAAATACTCTTGATAAGCACTAGAGAATGATGTGATGCATATTCTGGGTCCTATACATATAGCTAGTTGCTAGTGATTTTGTCACCAGAAAACTCAGTGGGTGAAATCTTGCCTTACCAATAGACATGTGATACACTTTTTTAAGACTAAGAGTATGTTCTAATTTACAGTTGGGAGCATTAATAGTTGTTTTATCTAATTTTAAAGGATCCTTTGTTTGGATGAACCTTATCTGTGTGGTGCTAGGTCATGGTGGGTACAAGAAACGAAATAGAACTGTTTCTTCCTTATGTATAAGTGTCTTGATTTAAGATATTGTTCTTTGTTTGTTTTGCCATAAAGTTTGTTTAGTTAAACACTTGCCTTAGCCATGAATCTTAATTTTCTGTTAATATTGCATATACTTCATTCCAAGTTTGACTCAAATTTAGATGTCAGTACGTCAGCCATGAATCTGCATTTCTTTGTGATGGTTCAATTACAAATTTTGATTCCCGGTTGAGTGGATTTGATATTGGTGCTTGCGTAGAGGTAACTTTTAACATATTTTTCTTTCAAACCCGTCTCTAAAAAGTTCCGCCACACTGTTTTCATAGAAATCAAGTGCCCCCGTTGTACTGTAATTGGTTCATAATGTTGCTTACTCTTCTATTTAAATTCTGGGAAAACTTTGTATGTACTTTAACCGGTAGTTGTTTTAGCTCAGGACAAACTTTATAGCTCTGCAATTACTCTGCTTGCTTGGAAATTATGTTCCTTTTCATGCTCTTTGTTGCTCAAACTGCGTCGTTCTTTTTGCTGCAAAAAGTTTGCATATTTTGTTCTTCAATTTTGCCAGAGTTAATTTCAAATGCCAACTTTCCTTTTCCTTTTTATAGGTAATTGATCATTATGCGGTTTGTAAATTGGATTTTTCTAACTGGTGGGTTATCAAATTGATAAAATTGGCGAATTTGATTAATGTAGTGTCAAATTGGTGGAGCATGAGTTATGACAGCGAGAAGAGAAGGGGTTAATTGGTGTGTTGTCTCAAGGTGATTTCTGCTTATTTCTCCATTTGTTACGGATGACTGGATGCCTATGATTAAGTGAAAGTGAAATCTAAGAGGTTTTTTTGTTGTTATTGTTGGGAATTTGCCTAATTTTAGGAATGGGAACTGATTTTGGTGAACGAAGCTCTAGAGTTCAAGTCATGTGTTCTGACTGTTTTTATTTCAATCAGTTTAACTGCCATTTTAACCATTGAATAAGCCATGCTTAGTTGAATGTATATAATAGTCAAGCTGCTTATCTTATCGACCTCATTCACTCATGTGTCCCTCTGTTCATTCATCATTATGTTGAATTTATTCAGGTTAAATGCGTCTTATTCATGCAGTTACACCTGAAATAGTTAGTTCTCGCCGCAACGCCCGGGCTTAATATCTAGTAGGTTCTAAGGGAATGTTGAGAGAGAAGATTTCCCCAATAAATGAACGAGAGTAGATGAATTCCATGAAGAACTAAGAACTGCTCTCTCTCTCTCTCTATATATATCTTCTGATTAATGTCGAGTCTAGATTCATCATCAAATGGGAGCAATAACATCTATTGCTATAGTCATGGGTAAAGATCAATGTCTCTCCTCTTTACCTTTTTCTTTTCTGCATTCACTACTTATGTTTATAATTCATTTGTCAGTAAGGAGTTCTCAATTTTGCAACTACAGTGTGCAAGAAATGTAAGGAACTCACAAGAAAGAAACAAATTCAGAATGGCAGCTTAGTGAGGATCACAAGTCTAGACTTTCAGACACTTGCAACAACCCTTGAGCTGATATCTTGGAGGCAAAGTTACAAGTTTTGAATTTCATTTGTTTATGTTTAATTTCATATGTAATCTGAGCCATTGGATCATAGTCCAAGTGGTCTCTTCTCTAGCCTAGGATTTAAGTGATAGATTATGACAAGTGTAATCACCTCACAGGGTGATAGAATCAAAGGCTAGGATTTAATCTTGGTGTAAAGTTGTTAGAGAAGAATCTCACTGCTCTCTCTCCTCTAATGGTTATATTTCCTTCTTCCCAAACACTCAAAACCTTAAGCTATAAACTCTAACATGGCATCAGAGCCAGGTTCGGTTGCCTAAACTGGGCGTGAATCTGTGAAAAGAAAACTAGAATCGATTCGAGCTGTGATCGAGCTCATTTGAAGATCGAGGTGGTGTGATTTATTGAATCCAATGTCTAATATGGTAGGATCGAGCACCGTTGAGCTTCGCACGCCAGTTTTCAATGGAGAAAATTACGATTTCTGGAGTATTCGAATGAAAACCATTATGAAATCTCATGGTCTGTGGGATCTTGTTGAAAATGGTTTCGATGGTCCAGATCCAAAGAATGAGAATGAGAAGATAGAATATGTAGATAAAAAGGAAAGGGATCGCTGGAGTGGAGAAGCTTACGATGACTGAAATCCTGATGAAGGATGCTCGCGCACTTGGGTTAATCCAAGGTGCTGTCTTAGATAAAATATTCCTCAGAATTGTGAACAAGGAAACCTTAAGGGGTGCTTGGGACATTCTGAAGCAAGAGTTCAGAGGACATAAGCAAGTAAGGAGCGTAAAATTGCAAGGTTTGTGATGAGTAGATTTTATATTATATATTTTACCCTAAGCTTAGTATATTTTGGTTAATATATTGGAAGAATTTTGATACTTTGAATTGTATTTTCAATATAGGACTTTCGACTTCCTCTGAAGCAAAATAGAACCAAATGGACGAATTTTAGAGTGATTCTAGTTGGAGGACGTTTGTGAGTCACTTAGCTTGATCGTATCAAAATTTGGGATTTTTCCATCAAGCGGTTATTTTCTGGCGATAAAAGAAAGAAGCAGTGCGCAGTGCTGGAAAATAACGTTTTTGGGCTTAAATGGCGTTTTTGGAGCCTAAGATGACCTCGGATGGGTTCGTGGCCTTCTGGAGAAGTGTTCAGAATATTCCAAACATTACATCCAGCTATATTGGGCCAGTTTTGGAGCAGCTTATGGGTCCAAAACGTGGGTGTTCACATTTTAGGCGAATTTGACAATTTAATTTAGGGTTATGTTTCCTATTTTATTTAATTATTATTATTAGTTTCCTAGTGGGAAGAAAGGACCTGTTTTTGGGGTTTGTGAGGGGGTTTAGCAAATATATTGCTTGGCCGTCTACAGTTTTAGACGACGCTTTCTTTTATACAATTTTGGAGACAGAGATAATTGTTAGGGTTTTGGAGACTTTTTGCTTGAAGGTGCTTTCAATCCTTTTCTTGAATATATTTTCTATGATTTCAATTATGAGTATGCGGAACTAATTTCTTTTGCTAGGGCGAACCCTTGAGCCTTAGCATGAATATGTGATTTTTATTTAATTGCTTATGATTGATTGCATGCATACTTTGAATTGTTAATCACCGGGATAAAAACTATCTAATTGTCTTAATGCCTGATCACCATTAGGATCTTTAGAAAAGTAATTTGATGCAATTTTGGTCGGAAGGTTCATTGAAATTGACGCTGGCTTCTTGTGATTAATAATTGTAATTTCACTTAGGATGAATATCACGTCTTAAGGATTGCATGGTTTTTCAAAGGATTTTCATAAAGCATAATGAGTCTTTCATGTTCAGATTTGATCCGAACGTCCGGACGAGTTGCATGTTAGATATACGTTCTATGTTGGAGGTTCCAAGTAGAATATGAATTAGGAAAATCTAACCTTCAAAGTGGCATGTATAGATCATAAGTAATGGGTAAAAATTCATAGGATTGCTAGGTGATGGTGGAACCCTAGTGTTTTCTTAATTTGATTTCTCCCAAAACTGTTTTTTTTTTCTCTCTAGCTCTAATATTGGAGATTGTTTATTTTAATTCTTTAATTTCGTTTTTATTTTAATTAGGTTATAAAATCAATCACCTGAACTTCTACTTTACAATAATTAAATGGAATCTGATTAGTTTCGAATTATTTAATAATCCCTGTGGAGACGACCTTGCGAGATCCGTTTATACTACAATAACCTTGTGATTCTTGCAAGTAAAATAGGAGATTTAAGCCCGTTCACATGAGTAGTAAAAATCCTATCAAGAAAATGGCGCTGTTGCCGGGGATTATTTAAAATAATCCCTACTAATCAGATTTTCAATTAGTTATTGCTGTTTATACATATAACAAAAAAAAATTAATTTTCGTTTTTATTTTATTTTTACGGATTACAACAGTACAGCAGTGCAGATTTCAGAAATCTGTGCATGGTCAGCACCCATTCAACAGTGCAGAAATTGATTCCACTTAATCCAGAACTTGAGCAGAATTTAAGGAGGAGACGCAGGGAGCAAATTTTGCAGTGGGTTCCTCCTCTGCAAGGAACTTTTCTACAGTCTTTAAATTCTGGAGACCTGCACAGTAAAGGAAAAATGACATTCGTTATTCCAGTGGCGGGTTTGCCTTTGGGTGATTCTTTAACAGTCCATACCACAAACATACCAAGTTGCATTACTTATCCGGCAGTGGAGGAAGGGTCTACATTTGAAATAAAGTAGCACATGTTGAATATTCTACTTTCATTTCATGGGTTATCATCTGACGATCCAAACATGCATATTGCAGAATTTTTAATGGGTTGCAAAAATATTTTGGTGAGGGGATTTTCAGCCGAATCTATTAAGCTTTGTTTGTTTCCATACACTCTAAAAGATCAAGCAAGGAGATGGCTTCTCACACTCCCATCTGGAAGCATTACAACTTGGGCCCAACTCAGTGAAATTTTTTTAAACAAGTATTATCCAGCTTCGAAGACTCTTGACATGAGAACTCATATTTTATCATTTGCCCAAAAGCCAAATGAAGAGTTTCATGAGGAGTGGGAGCAGTTCAAAGAGTTGATTAGAAAATGTCCACATTCGGGTATTAACACTACTGATCAAATGCATATATTTTTTAGAGGGTTAAATATGACTACAAAAACTCTTGTCAACACTTCATGCGGAGGTTTGTACAAAGATAAAAATGCACAAGAGGCTTGTTTATTATTTGAAAAAATGGCAGCAGATACACAATAATGGGCAGTTGAGCAGCCACAATCTAGATCTGTTTTTGAGATGTCAAATGGTTCACCATATGTGTCGGCACAAATTGAAAAAATGGAGAAAAAGCTTGAAAGATTTGATGCAAAATTTGACATGTTATTACAAAGAATTTTGGGTTCACAGGTTGCTGTACAGCAGCCTTTACAAGCTGCCTGCAGCATTTGCAGCTTGACAAATCATGATTTTTTGAGCTGTCCACATAAAGATGCTTATCCAGAGTTTATAGCGGAGCAGGTTAATTCATTTAATAATTTTCAACGTCCCAGATATGACCCGTATTCAAATTTCTACAACTCAGGTTGGAGAGATCATCCTAATTCAAAGTGGGACAAAGATCAGCACTCTAGGCCTCAATTTCAACAGCAGGTACATCAACTTGCTGCACCTAAGGCTGCTTGGGAGGTTGCAATTGGAAAATTAGCAAATATTACCACTCACGAAATCCAAAATCTACATGCATCAATGAAAAATATGGAAAAACAAATTAGGCAGATTGCTGTGCAGGTTTCAGAAAGAGCTCCGGGTACATTTTCTAGTCAAACAGTACCTAATCCAAGAGGACGAGAAGAATGCAATGCTATACAGACTTTACAGTCTGGCAAAAGTTACAACAACAGACATGAAAATTCTGTTGGAAATTCGCAGGCAGTAGAACTGCCTCAAACTACATCTGCAAATTTTACAGATTCTGAAATTTCTGCAGATTCTGGGCAGTCCTAAGACAGATCCGAAAATACTGCAGAAGCTACCACAAAAACTGCAGAACGTGTTTATGAGCCTCCTATGCCTTATCCAGAAAGGTTAAAGCCTAAAGCTAAAGATCAACAGTTGACAGATTTTATAAAGACTTTGGCTAAAGTTCAGATAAATCTTCCATTAATTGACATAATCAAGAACATTCCATCTTATGCCAAGTTTTTGAAGGATGTTTGCACAAAGAAAAAGAAGCTCGTTGATTTTGAAAAAGTGATTCTTACATAACAATGTAGCGCAGTTCTATTACACAAGTTGCCCCCAAAGAAAAAAGATCCTGGGAGTTTTACTATTTCTTGTACTATTGGCAATTTTGATTTTAAAAGTGCTTTAATTGATTTAGGTGCTAATGTAAACGTAATGCCTTATTCTGTTTTTAAATGTTTAGGTGAAGGAGAGCTGAAGCCAAACTCCAACATTATTCAATTGGTTGACCGTTCAATTACCTATCCTAGAGGGATCATTGAAGATGTTATTGTGAAGGTTGACAATTTATATTTACCAGCTGATTTTATGGTGTTGGACATGGATGAGGATTTGACAACGCCCATCATTTTGGGCCGCCCATTCCTAGCAACAACCCGCACTCTTATTTATGTTGAAGCCGGAACATTAACATTCCGGGTTGAAGATCAAACTGTTGTTTTCAAGTTGTTTGAAGCAAGCATACATTCAAGTGATAAGTACGTGTTGATGCATTGGATGGTTTACCAAGTGCCGAGTTTATGAGCAGATCATCAATTGACCATCTGTCCATAAAGCCTCCGAATTTGACTCGAGATTCCATAAGTCCTAAACCACAGCAGCAAATGGTGCTACATGATGACCAGCCAATTAACACTATGAAAAAACATGAAAATTTGCCAGGCAGCCCAGATGTTAAGAAAATACAGCCTGGTAAAAAGGTGTGGCTGTTGAATACCAATTTCAAGTTAGTTCCAGGGAGACAAGAATCTCGGTGGAAAGGCCCTTATATGGTTAAGCAGGTTTTTCAAAACGGTAACGTGGACATTGAACCAGAAGGCAGGGGTTGTTTGCTCAAGGTCAAGAAATATGAACTAAAACCATGCATAGGGAAATTTGGTGAAAGCGAGTCTTTGACTCTGAAGGCACCAGTGATCTAGCCACCGAAGTTCTGCAACGTCTAGCTACAGACTTAAAATAAAGCGCTTGTTGGGAGGCAACCCAATTTTTCTAAACTCTTTCCTTATTTTATTTTATTTTTTCGTTTGATTTTTTTTTATTATAAGTTAAATTTCTAGATGCATATATATATATATATACACCTAAGTTTTCAAAAAAAAAAAAAAAAAAAACAAACCATGAAAAATAAAAAAACATGTCGCTTTCTTTATTTATGCATGTTGATTTTAACTTCGTTTTTAATATTCGCCTTTATTGGTTAATTGCAGGTTGAAAACATGGAAAATAAAGAGCGTCCTATGCTGGAATCCTGCACCCAGCAGCAAGTCTACGTTCACATCAACCACATTTAGAGCAGTCAACATAAAAAGTCATTCACAGATGCAAGTTTGGGGGGAGATTGTTGCAGATCCAGCACAGAGACATAATTTTGAGCAGTTAATTTTCTGCAGCTCAGTTTTGCGATGCATGGAGGAGAAGCACAGTTAAATCACAGATCCATACACCACAAAACTGAGTACAACTTTTATTACCAGATCTACAACAATTCCACTTGCAAGGATATGAAATTTTACGTCCCAGATGCACTGATCTGGGCTCTTGGAAGCTTGTGTCGTTTTGTTTATTGAAGCTGATTTTTGTCCATCCACTTTCCTTCCCATCGGTTTTATCATGGATTTGCCTTTCCTGCACAGTTCACAACAGAAAGACTAGTGACACTTTGATTTTCATGATCCAGGTTCTATATCACTTAACACACAACATTGTGAAAGTCATTCTAGGTCTTTAGGGATGAGTGTATACCCTCCATATCGACAGATCAAGACCTTTGCGAGGGGGTACTGAGGCTGCATGACTCGGGTCCGCGATGTCTTCAATGTTTGTTTTGTCTTTGCTATTGTTCAGCTTCCAGCTTGAGAACCTTTGCACCCTAACGCGATGTACATATTTTACATATGCCGAGTGAAGTTTATATGAGACATGCAGTAAGAGATTAGTTATGGAGGGTTGTGAGTTTACCTTTTTGTGTTTCGGATTTGAGCTAATCGAGTGTTGTTCTCCCTTTTGCCCATTATGTCTTCCGCGGATCCAACACCTCCTACACAAATCAGCCAAGCCTCTGTTAGTTTGGTTCTTTTCTGTATAAAACATCATCAGATGGATTACACAAGGCCAGGGGTGATGTTTACCTCAGTGGAACGATTGGAGCTTAAATGTGTCTACATTTCCATGGTAGCACTTGATTTGGGTTGTTGCAGAAAAGAGTGTGTGGTTGCGTGGCTAAGGCTAAGGGTTTGTGTCGAGGTGCAAGAGAAGGGTAAACCATTGAAGTCGAAATGGTGAATGTGGTGCAGCTAGGTTCTAAAATGTGAGAACGGGAGAGCCATTTCTGATTTTAGTGAAAGATAGGGCTAAAAAATAAAAAATAAAATGGAAGGTTTGTATGAAGAGGGATGCCGAACTAAGAAGACAATGGAGAGATTAAAAGCCTTTTCAGATTTTCTAGAGAGAGCTAGATGGGCACATGGGGTTAATCTTAACCCTTGATTTGGAATCCTATGGAGCTACCCTTCCTGATGCATGACACGGGAGTGCATCATCAGTTTTTTATGCTCCTTAGGACACAGTTTGAAGAGAGGGGAGAGAGCCGTTTGGGCTCTGGGTTTGATGACTGACATGTACTGATGCTTGATGCCAATTTCAACACGGCATGCTAGCTGCATGCCTTTCAAAAAAGGGAATCCAATGTTTTCAAATGTTGGTGCACAGGTTTTGGTGCACATGTGCCGTGCACATGGACTTGGTGTGTGGTCCGGGTTCTCAATGAAGTGGGCTCTTTGTGGCTTTTTATTTGGCTACCCATTTATTAACCAGCAACTTCATTTTCCAGCCCAGGTAATATCTTTCTTTTTCTTTGGTTTTGTTAATCATTTACACTTTTATAATTATTATATTTTAGTTTAAGTTTATTTCATTTTTGTCATGTTTCTTTTATTTTCCACACCTTGAGGACAACGTGTGAAATAAGTTTGGGGGTGGGAAAGTAAAATTTTAGGATTTTAATTTTTTTGTCAAGTTAAAATTTTTCTTTTTAAGTTAATATCCATAGATTATTTTAAAAGTTGGAACAGATGGACATGGTGAAGATTAATCCCACAGTAGAGTCTTTTCTATTTATCGTTGCTTAGACACTAATTCATGAATTATACTTTGAACTTTGCACATCACACCAACATGGTTTGTGGGGAGTGAGATTGAAACACTTACTTTTAGTCTAAGTTTATTTTTAATTTTTGTTTTAAGTAAAGTCAGTTATTATTGTGAATAAAGTAATAATTGTCTCACCCGAGGTTTTGCCTAGTAACCGGGCCAGTCCTGCCTAATTAGCAGTGATTCTTGCGTCAAACGGTAGATTTTTGGCATGGGGCAGGGTGGTTAGTTGGTTTCGTAGCCTTTTCAGCTCGGGTTAATAAGTCCTTAGGGGTGTTCTACACCTAGTGCCCTAAAGCCCTAGTGGTTTGGGAGTCATTGACCTAAAGCTCGCTACATGGGTTGGATTGAAAGCTTAAGTGAACCGACATTGCACGACCACTACTGTTACTGAAAAAAAAAATGTTATAAATGAAAAAAAAAAAAGAGAAAAATTGAAGAGAAAAAGAAAATGAAAAATAGTTATATTTAAAGTTAGTATGTGTGAAAGTGTGAAATAAAGAATCACGAGAGGTAAGGGTTTTAGTTGAGTCTCCTTAACTATGTTGGTTCACTTTACACCAAAGGAAGTTTGTGAATTCTTTTCTAATTGATTCTAAATGGTTTAGACTCTGTGGTGGGATTAGTTGAAACTTTTGAAAAGATGTTCTAGTTTTTAAAATTTGCTATGGATTGCAACTTAAAGGTGGAAGTTTTGTCTTGGTTGAGTTTTAGCTAGTTGTCTAGTTTGTTAAGTTTTTATTTTTGTTTGAGTCTTGTTTTGCTTGAGGACAAGCAAAAAGCTAAGTTTGGGGGTATTTGATGAGTAGATTTTATATTATATATTTTACCCTAAGCTTAGTATATTTTGGTTAATATATTGGAAGAATTTTGATACTTTGAATTGTATTTTCAATATAGGACTTTCGACTTCCTCTGGAGCAAAATAGGACCAAATGGACGAATTTTGGAGTGATTCCAGTTGGAGGACATTTGTGAGTCACTTAGCTTGATCGTATCAAAATTTGGGATTTGTTCATCAAGCGGTTATTTTCTGGCGATAAAAGAAAGAAGCAGTGTGCAGTGCTGGAAAATGACGTTTTTGGGCTTAAATGGTGTTTTTGGAGCCTAAGATGACCTCGGATGGGTTCGTGGCCTTCTGGAGAAGTGTTCAGAATATTCCAAACATTAAATCCAGCTATATTGGGCCAGTTTTGGAGCAGCTTATGGGTCCAAAACGTGGGTGTTCAGATTTTAGGCGAATTTGACAATTTAATTTAGGGTTATGTTTCCTATTTTATTTAATTATTATTATTAGTTTCCTAGTGGGAAGAAATGACCTGTTTTTAGGGTTTGTGAGGGGGTTTAGCAAATATATTGCTTGGCCGTCTACAGTTTTAGACGACGCTTTCTTTTATACAATTTTGGAGACAGAGATAATTGTTAGGGTTTTGGAGACTTTTTACTTGAAGGTGCTTTCAATCCTTTTCTTGAATATATTTTCTATGATTTCAATTATGAGTATGCGGAACTAATTTCTTTTGCTAGGGCGAACCCTTGAGCCTTAGCATGAATATGTGATTTTTATTTAATGGTTCGCCCTAGCATGAATATGTGATTTTTATTTAATTGCTTATGATTGATTGCATGCATACTTTGAATTGTTAATCACCGAGATAAAAACTATCTAATTGTCTTAATGCCTGATCACCATTAGGATCTTTAGAAAAGTAATTTGATGCAATTTTGGTCGGAAGGTTCCCTGAAATTGACGCTGGCTTCTTGTGATTAATAATAATAATTTCACTTAGGATGAATATCACGTCTTAAGGATTGCATGGTTTTTCAAAGGATTTTCATAAAGCATAATGAGTCTTTCATGTTCAGATTTGATCCGAACGTCCGGACGGGTTGCATGTTAGATATACGTTCTATGTTGGAGGTTCCAAGTAGAATATGAATTAGGAAAATCTAACCTTCAAAGTGGCATGTATTGATCATAAGTAATGGGTGAAAATTCATAGGATTGCTAGGTAATGGTGGAACCCTAGTGTTTTCTTAATTTGATTTCTCCCAAAACTGTTTTTTTTTTTTTTCTCTCTAGCTCTAATATCGCAGATTGTTTATTTTAATTCTTTAATTTCGTTTTTATTTTAATTAGGTTATAAAATCAATCACCTGAACTTCTACTTTACAATAATTAAATGGAATCTGATTAGTTTTGAATTATTTAATAATCTCTGTGGAGACGACCTTGCGAGATCCGTTTATACTACAATAACCTTGTGATTCTTGCAAGTAAAATAGGAGATTTAAGCCCGTTCACATGAGTAGTAAAAATCCTATCAGTTTGCTTCGAGAATTTGAATACACTCGTATGAAAGATAGTGAATCCTTATCTATGTATCTTGCTAGACTGTTTAATATAATGAATCAAATGAAGAGTTATGGTGAGAATCTGACTAGAGAGAGAGTTGTGCAAAAATTATTGATTAGTTTGGCTATATCATATGATCCTATTAGCTCTGTGATTGAACACTCTAAAGACCTTGAAACTCTTGAGGTTTAAAAGGTAACTGCTTCTCTGAAAAGCTTTGAGCTCAGATTGGATAGACATGCTGAAAACTCCATAGAGAAGGCTTTTACAAGTCTAAATGTAGGAGGTAAAAATCCTAAGGGTGGAGGTTATTCTGGAAATCAAAAATTTCAGAAAAACTGAAAATCCAAAGGAAAGAAATGGGATAATAAGCCTAATTTCACTCCCAAACCAAATGTCCCTCATGATTGAAACAAAAAAGCTTGTAAACACTATGATAAATTGCATTATGGCAAGTGTTGGTTTGAAGGGAAGCCTAAATGCACAGGTTGTGGGAAGTTTGGGCATATGCTCAGAGATTGCAATGGAAATAAAGGTGTACAGAAGGTGAACTATGCAAATCAAATAGAAGAAACTGGTTCCTTATTCTATGTATGCAATGTTGTGACAGATGTGAAGGTGAACCACTTATGGTACATTAATAGTAGTTGTAGTAACCACGTGATAGGTGATGAAAGGTTGCTAGTTAATATTCAAAGAACTTTGACTTCCAAAGTGAAGATGGGAATTGGAGAAATTGTTTAGGTGGCAGGAAAGGGAACTCTAGTGATAGAGACCAAATTAGGAAGGAAGCACATTCAAGAAGTGATGCTTGTTCCTGGACTTGAAGAGAATCTTCTTAGTGTTGGACAAATGATGGAGCATGGGTATTATCTGGTGTTTGGAGGAAATGTAGTGAATATCTTCGATGGCTGGTCCCTTGACAATCTTGTAGTTAGAGTGCAAATGACAAACAATAAATGTTTTCCCCATACTTTTATGCCTGCAAATCAGTTGGCCTTGAAGTCAAGTGTAACACACTGTTTGTATATATGGCACAAGAGATTTGGGCATCTAAATGACAGAAGCATGAAATTGCTTAAAGATCAAGAAATGGTTCATGGGTTGCCTCATTTGGAGAAGACTTCTATTATGTGTGAGGGTTGTATGCTAGGGAAGCACTATACAGACTCTTTTCCATCAAAATCTACTTGGAGAGCTAAACTTCCATTGGAATTGGTTCATACAGACATCTAGACCAATGCAAATTGAATTTATCTCTGGAAATAGGTACTTTCTGTTGTTCACAGACGATTGTACTATAATGACATGGGTGTACTTTCTTAGGAACAAATCAAATGCATTTGAATGTTTCAAAAAGTTCAAAGCTATGACTGAGCTACAGTGTGGATATAAGGTGAAATGTCTAAGAGGTGATAGAGGTGGAGAGTTTATGTCAAATGAATTTAACAAGTATTGCAATGAGCTTGGAATTCAAAGACAATTAACTATGGCATACTCTCCTCAACAGAATGGAGTGGTTGAGAGGAATAATAGAACTATGGTGTAAATGTCAAAGTGTATGAACACTATAGTCTATATACTTAATAGATGTCCTTCTAAGTCTCTTAAGAAAATAACGCCATTTGAAGCATACATTGGCAGAAAACCAAGCATTGCACAGTTGAAAGTCTTTGGATCACTATGCTATGTGCACATCTCTACAACACTAAGGCATAAGCTTGAAGAAAACAGTCACAAATGCATTTTTGTGGGTTATGGACTCTGTGAGAAAGGGTACAAGTTATTTGATCCAAGTTCCAGAAAGATCATCTTGTCCAGAGATGTAGTCTTTGATGAAAATGCATCATGGAAGTGGGAGAACACTGAGAGAAGTGAAATGAGAGTTCCTATGATTGCTGAGGGTCAAATGGCAGGATGCAATGAAGGACATAAGCAATTTGAAGTCAGTGAACCAAGTCAATCCTTGGATACATCAACTCAAGTGGATGAAGTTATTACACCACTGAGTGAGGAAGTTCTTGGAGGCCCTCAAGCAATCGATCACACACCACAAAAATGGAGAAGCATCAATGAGATCATGGCACAATGTAACATGTGCATTGTGGAACCAGAGAACTATAAAGAAGCAGTTCTAGATAAGTCATGGAAGGATGCAATAAAATCTAAGCTGGAAATGATTAAGAAAAACAACACATGGGAGCTAGTTGACAGACCATTTGACAAGCCAATCATTGGTGTTAAGTGGGTCTATTAAGCCAAGTTGAATCTTGATGGACCTGTGCAAAAGAACAAGGCTAGACTGGTGGCAAAAGGCTACTCCCAAAGCCTGGGATAGACTACAATGAGACATTTGCTCCAGTGGCAAGGTTAAACACAATCAGGACATTAATAGCTCTTGCTACACATAAGGAATGAAGCTTGTACCAGTTAAATGTAAAGTCTGCCTTTTTGAATGGAGTCTTGAAGGAAAAAGTTTATGTTGAGCAGCCACAAAGGTTTGTGAATGAGAGTGAAGAAACCAAGGTGTATAGGTTGAACAAGGCTTTGTATGGGCTGAAGCAAGATCCTAGAGCCTGGTATGATGAGATAGACTCCTAGTTTACTTGCAAGATTCATGCATAACCCCACAAAGAAACATACGGGAATATCCTAAAGAGTGTTGAGATACATTCAGGGCACTCTTGATTTTGGAATTGAATTTGTGAAAGGAAAGACAACCACTCTAATTGGCTACTATTATAGTGACTGGGCAAGAAGTGAAGACGATATGAGAAGCTACATCAAACAAAACACAGTGGCATTGTCCACTACAGAAGCATAATATGTTAATGCTGCAGAAGCTACATCAAAGGCAAAATGGCTAAGATTTGTGCTTGAAGACTTTGGGGAGGAACAAGTGGAAGGCACACCAATTCTGTGTGATAACACATTTGCCATAGCAATGGCAAAGAATCCAGTTCTCCACCAGAGAACTAGACACATCAGTTGAAAGTTCAATTTCATCAGAGAAGCCATTCAAGTAAAGGAAATTGAACTGATTTATTGTAAAACAGAAGACCAGATTGCTGATATCCTAACTCAAGCTTTGCCAAAGGATCCGTTTGTTTGTTTGAGAGGATTGGTTGGTGTGAAATCAGCTAAAGGGTTAGAAGGGAATGTTGATGTGTAACCCTTGAGCTGATATCTTGGAGGCAAAGTTACAAGTTTTGAATTTCATTTTTTTATGTTTAATTTCCGATGTAATCTGAGCCATTGGATCATAGTCCAAGTGGTCTCTTCTCTAGCCTAGGATTTAAGTGATAGATTATGACACGTGTAATCACCTCATAGGGTGATAGAATCAAAGGCTAGGATTTAATCTTGGTGTAAAGTTGTTAGAGAAGAATCTCACTTCTCTCTCCTTTAATGGTTATATTTGGTTAGTGGAGTGTGAAATTCAATTGGAACCTTCATCACTCTCGCAGCACCATAGCTGCATTTTCTCTGCAATTTTCCTTCTTCCCAAACACTCAAAACCTTCATAAAACTAAATACCAAAAGGTATGAACTCTAACACAATTATCTATATGATATGGAAAGAGAGAAGACCATCAGCTCCAATAGCTTCGGATTGCAACTCCAGACTTTGGGACACTCACAATGGACAACTTTCTAAATGATATGGAAAGGGAGAAACCCATCAGGTTCACTTCCCAATAGCTCCGGATTGCTACTGATAACTTCACCAATCTGTTGGGCCAAGGAGGACTTGGTGCAGTTTATAAAGGAATATTTAGTAATGGAAACCTTGTAGCAGTGAAGGTTCTATATGGAAGTTCGGATAAGAGAATCAAGGAACAATTTATGGCCGAAGTTAGTACAATCGGAACCCATCACTTCAATCCGGTCCGTCTTTATGGTTTCTGCTTCGAGGAACAACTCAGAGCGCTTGTTTATGAATACATGGTAAATGGATCGCTTGACAGCTACTTATTTCGTACCAACACGGTGGCTTTAGGATTTGAAAAGCTTCATGAGATTGCTGTGGGATAGCAAGAGGGATCGCTTACTTGCACGAAGAATGCTAACAACGAATTATCCATTATGACATAATGCCAGAAAATATTCTTTTGGATGCAAACTTCTTTCCAAAAGTAGGTTTGGCCAAGTTGTGTAACAGGGAAAATACTCATATAACCCTGACAGGTGGGAGAGGGACTCCGGGTTATGCTGCACCGGAGGTTTGGCTGAGGTTTCCTATAACACACAAATGTGATGTGCATAGCTTTGGAATGCTATTGTTTGAGATCATAGGAAGGAGAAGGAATCTCGATGTCAATATTCAAGATAGCCTAGATTGGTTTCCGAGGTGGGTATGGAAGAAGTTTGAGCAGGGGGAATTAGGAGAGCTGATGGTAGTTTGTGGAATATAGGAGAAAGATAAATAGAGGGCAGAGAGAATGGTAAAGGTAGCTCTGGTGTGTGTACGGTATATGCCCAAGGCAAGGCCTTTGATGAGTGTCATCGTTAAAATGTTGGAAGGTGAAATTGAGATTCCTACACCTTCAACTAACCCTTTCCAGCACTTGATGTCGGACACTCCGTACCCTACTGCACCTAACTATGATACTTCAAATCCAAGAGACAGTACCGCCAGTGAGTATTCTTCGGGTCCTTCTCAAACTGTCGTACATGGTAATCCTATCATGAAGAAATATGAGATTGAAACAGTGTCTGCCTAGCTAAACTGAATTCTGTTTCTCTCTTTCTCTCTCTCTCTCTCTAAATGTTTCATATCTTTTTGTTTTATGAACACTGATAAGGGTGACTACGTAATTCATCATATTCTGTAGATTCTGGAGAGTAAATGTATGACATCTCCTTTCATCAAATGGCATCTTCTTTCATCAAACTACTCCATGAGGAGTTCCATATATGGAGTTAATGTTAAATCCTTCTGAAGTGAATAAATTTTTTGGAGGTTTGTGGAATTTACAGTTCTGATTCATGTGGTAGCTACTTATTATATCCATGCCTCGATTTACCGCATTGATTTGCGTCTAATATACACATACAACTTCGACTTGCTATTATCTTGGCTTGTTATATCACACAGCCACTTCACTATTAGGCAAGTCTATTAGATTATCACAATCATAAACATACAAACTCGAGTTTTGTATCAAAATAACTACTAATTAATCTTACTTCCAAGTTCCCAATTACATACCTAGCGTTTGCATGGGTCTTGAAACACCATTTTCAGAGAAAGGACCCAAGCTAATGAAGGAAAAGAAATGGTAAAGTAAAAGAAACAAGGTGTGTGAAAAAAAATTAATTATTATGTGATTAGAAGAAAATTCTATATTATTTTATTTTTGGAAAAAGAAAATTTTGTTGTGGCCTATATTTAACTGAGAGAAAGGGAAGAGGCATGGCATGTAGAGAAAGAGAGATAGAAAATAGACTTGAGGAATTTTATGTGTTATTCTCTAGTCCTCATGTGTTTATTTATAGTAATCCGAGGAGAATTTCTTACCTTGCAAGTAATACAAAGTTTAATAGGAAAGATCTTCTAGATCCCGAAGGATTCCTAATTTATCTTTACTTAGGATTTACACAATCACACATGTATTAGCATGTATATCACAAAAAATTTGTATATTATTAAGAGCATATCAATTTAGTGGAGTCATGGAATACATGCACAGTACATATTGCTAAAAATTATTTATATGCTTTCTAAAAAAAAAGAAAGAAAACAAAAAAAAAACCTTTACATGCATTGCTGATTATATATAGTGGATGTAGCCCTCAAAAGGTCCGAGAATGTTTGTGCTAAGGGCATTGACTCAACCACGAATAAGCAATGGAAACATGAGAAAAAGTGTGGTCTTCCACTTGGCTTAAGATTTGACAAAGAGACAGAGTGGTGAGATTTGTACATTGCTGATGCATATTATGGCCCTCTAGTTGTTGGCCCTCTAGGAGGACTTGCCACTTCTTTGTCAACTCATGTGGGAAGGAAGCCTATACTTTATGCAAATGACCTTGACATCCACAAGAATGGCTCTATTTTCTTCACAGACACATGCAAGAGATACAACCGAATGTAAGTATAAAAGTGCTTCTATGTTTAGAATTGCTTTTGTAGGGAGCATTTTATGTTCATAAACTTTTTTATGTGAAAATATTATAAGAAAAGCACATCTTGGAAAACACTTAAAAGCACTTAAAATATTGTTAGGTATTTCTCTTGAAAGTATCCCAAAACAAAAAAAAAAAAAAAAAAAAAAAGAAAAAAATTTCTTTTTAAAATACAGATGCACTTTTTAACTTTTCTTGGCTGAATATGAGAACGCTTTCAGCCCTTCTAAGATGATTGCATTAGTAATCATATAGTTTATGTGCCTTCACATGTTAATGCTTGGTAACGATACTAATTGGTAACCAAATGAGGCATTAATGGACACTAATCAAATTGCAGGAATCATTTCGTTATACTATTGGAAGGAGAATCCACTAGTAGGCTTCTGAGATATGATCCTCCTACTAAAACAACTCAGACAATGTAAGAATAAATGAGAAAGGCGGGTAGCAATAGATTGTTGCAGGACTCAAGCACAAAAGAGAGAATAATCCATGCATATAGAGTGTCTACTTTCGCTTGCCCATCCGAATGACCTACTTAGCGTGAATTATGGGGATGAAGATGTACACATTGATCTCACTCTTCAATGAGAAGGGAGAAATTTTGGAAGTTCTTGAGATAGAAAGGTGTGGTTATGAAACTTGTGAGTGAAGTTAGAGAAGTAAAAGGCAAACTGTGGATTGGAACTGTAGCTCATAACCACATTGCCATCCTCCATTACCCTCAAGAGATCATTATTTACTAGCTGTTGGAATCAAATTTGCGCACCGCCACAAATGGTGGGGACACGAACTCGAGCAATCTGTAAAATAGAAAACAATCGTAAGTTTGAGACCTGAGGCGGAGGTGTCTGTGCCAGCCAAAGCCTCTCTAACGGTCAAGTTAGTAAAAAGTTTAGTCTCAAACAATGGGCAAAAGAATTCAAGTATTGGGATTGCGTTACTAGAGACGAACCTTAGATGGGCGTATTTATACCGTGGGGAGGGAGACATTTTTAGGATAGAATCCTCATTCTAAGCTGGGAAATTCCTAGAGGATATCTAGAAGTAGACATTGCATCTTCTTAGGAATTGTGATTACTTGTGGTGCACGCCAATTCCTAGATTGTAGGAATTCCATGACTCATAAGGATTTGATTGAGTCCATATTTGGATCGAATCGCACGTCTTGTGGAAAAGCATGGTCACCTAGCGGAGTCACTAGGACTTCACCTATTTCCCCGGAACAGGGTGATGGTGGCACCATGCTCCATCTGATCCAGCTTCACTTGAAGTTGTTGAGTCAATGAACGGGCTTTTGAGGTAATAGTATTTGGTTCAGCCTTATTCTGGCCCTAAAAAATCATAGTTCCACAATTGCCCTTAACTATATATCGGAGAAGGCAACTTGTCCCCCTTGAGAATGAATAGTTATCTAAAGAGCACACCTTTCAGAGTAAGCTGGAATACATATCATTAGTCTTTTATCTTCTTACTTTGATCTGACCTTTTCTAATGAAGTGGCGACGCTTAATCTAGAAGTATAGTGGCGAAGCCAGGAATAAATTAGGGGAGGGGCGAAATTCAAAATCGTAAAAAGTTAAAAAAAAATAATAATAATAAACATAGACAACCAAATCTTTTTACATATTAGACAATATCAATATCGTTTATAATGTATCAATATAAAGAAAATACAATTGTTGTGGGCAAGATTTCAAGTCATAAAAGCATCGCATAATAGGCTCATTATCAATAAAAGCAAAAATATCTCTTTAAATATAAAAAACCAAGCTATCACTCAACCATTGATTTCCATTTTGTTACGCACTGGTGTTTTGAGAATATTCATAGCACTGTTTCTTATAGTTTTGTCTCATTATGTAACTGTATAATGGAAAAAGTCTTAGACTATCAATTTTAGAGTAGAGTCTATTATATGACTAATAACTAATATATTAAACTAACAATTTAATTAATCAATATCAATAATCATATAAATTATTCAATAACTATTAATTTACTTCATCAATAATCAACCATTTCATTTATCAATAATCATATAATTCATATCAGTAATTAATAATCAAATAACAGACACTATAATTCTATATCAATTAAACACAATTTCATATTAAATTATCAATTATGAATTCAACCTTAAAAAAAAAAGCTATAAAATCCTGCTTTGAAGCAGAAGCTGCTGAGGGGCAATTCGGGCGGAAGAACTCTATCTTCTCGTGCAGCTGTGCTTGCTAGCTTACTGATTTGGGTGGGGCAGATTGGGACAGGGAATGAAGGATTAATGGGGCCTAGTGTTCCCCATATTGTATTATATATAATTTTTTTGATGGAATAAAACGATGTTGGGTTAATGGGGATAATACCTACTTTTTTTTAATTGAATAAAAACGACGCCATCCAGCTTAGGTCTACCTTTCGTTTTGGGCTTGGATTTTTTGAAAAAGAAAGAAAAGCCATCGTGCGCAGCAGCAATAGAAAACAAAACCCTTACCTGCAAATTTTTCGGTGGACCAGAGGGGCGGCTACTCGTTCCTAGGCTTCATTTTCGGCGAGAGGATGGGCAGCTGGCCCTCCTTGCTCCTTTGTAGCTTCACCTATATCTGGACGTGCTTTCTTGAATATCGTGTCATAAAGTTTGTAATGATGAGGCGTGCATTTGTTGCGTGTGCACAAAAAATGAGAAATTATCTTCGATATTCTGCCTTAATGTTTAACTGTTGGATTTGTTCATACCAAGGAAAACCAGTCCATATTCAACTGCTGAGGTGATTTGAAATATCTCCTTAAATACTTATTGGATCCTTGTCCTCATTTCTTCATCAAATCACTAATTTCTTTGTCTGTCCATGAACATTCTGACTGTTTTTTTTTTTTTTCAATTCACACTTGCCTTTACCGTACTTTCCCAAAATTCGTTCCCTTAACGAAGACATGGCTGCCACTTCATCTGTTCATCCCGCTGCTCATGTCAACTTCGATACTTTCTCTGAACCTGATATGGTCAGAGTTCGTAATAAAGAAGATGAGACAACATTTCTCTCAGGTCGATGTCATTCGTTTAATGAATGCAAAGTCTAGTGGGAAGACAATCATGATGTGACCAACGATCTCCCCAAGCCTTCAGGCCATGATCCTCCTTGTACTAGAATACATCCCTATTATTTGGATTTAGGGCTAAGGTTCCCTTTATTGCCTTTGTTGAAGGAAATCTTGATCTTATACCAAATTGACCTCTGTAATCTCACCCTGTCTTCCATGTGCATTTTCACCTGCTTCAAGCATTTAAACGACTAGTACGGAGCTTTCTCAATCTGACCCAGTACTATTTTTAGTCCCAATCTGACCTCCGGTGGTCTGTTTGCATTATTGATCTGCCCAGGCAGGACTAAGATTGGTATAGAGATATTCTCCTCATTGAGGGGAATTGAGATGAAGATATATCGGGGTTGAGAGTCCCCAACAAACCTATCAATAATTTTGACTACAAAATAGATATATTAAGAGCCTCCACCTATGTAACAACCCATCCCGGTTATTTAAACGGATTTTGAATCAGGAGGATATTTCTGTAATTTCATTAAAAAGGGTATATTTTCTAATTTTAGGTTTGCTTTTGGGACCTAAAATGGTGAGCCAGGTGGGACCCTTTTCTTTTTTTGGTTCCCTGGTCTCCGTTCCTTTATGGCTGCCACTTGGCAATCCTATTTCTTTCCCACTTCTTCTCTCTTTTCTGTCTCGAATCCTTCTCTTCTCTCCCTTACAAACTCTCAGCTTTCTCTCTCTCTTTGTAAATTGTCGTAGCTTTCTCAATTCTCTCATCTCCTCTCGATGAACCCTCGCACACACATAAATGCCTACAAACCAACCAAACCACCATAATCACCTGTGACCTCCCTTCCCTCCTTCACCCTTCCTATCTCTTCGTCAGCACTGTGCAACGCCACTGTACACGTGGCTCTCCGATGAGCTAAGTCAAAACGTGCCCTAAATGTTCCTAAATTGGGTTGAGTGAGTGTGTTGGTAGTGTTTGAAGCTTGTTGGTAGTGTTTTAATGCAGGAACATCTCAGAAACACCTTTGCCATATTTTCCAGCAAGGAACTCGGCCTTTGTTGGCATTCTTCGGCCGATCTCGACGTCAACATAACCCCATCTTGGTATATTCTTATTCCTTGCCTTGATATCTACATTTTTGGTTTTTACATCATTGAGAATGGTTAAGATTCGAGCTCCACTGAAGCTCAGGAATTATCTTGCTGATTTCTGACCTCCTTCCTTGGGTCCGGTGACCCACAAACCTTAGACCCAAAACCCTTTTTAACCAGCCCAATCCCTTAACCTTTTAAACCAAAGGACCAAATTAAATAATCGGGCTTTCAAGCCCAAAACTCTAGTTTAACTAGGCCCTTGGGCTGTGCACCTAGGCCTAGGCCCGTCATTAACCCAGCCTAGGAACTTTTTTTAAACCCAAACCTAAGCTTTGGCCCAAACCCATAGAGCCGACCCAAAGTCTAGGCCCATAACCGGTTGGAACCTTCCAAGGATATTCCTGGAACATTCCTTAGAATATTCCTAGTAATATTTCCCTGTTGACTTTTTGTTGAGTTTTTTGAAATTTACCAGGGACCCTTCTTAGGGTAATTCGACGTCCTGGATCTGTATTTGAGGTCCGTTTTCCCAAATCCAATCATTTTAATATATTTTTATTATGTGCTTAGGGGCAATTATTGTGGCGTTTCCATGTTCGCTAGTTTGTGTGGCACTTCAACGGTGAAGTATCTGTGAGTAGACTATTTCTAAAATCTATTTTTTAATAGTAGAAATACATACATGAAAAGCATGATTTGGTGATCACGTTTTAGATAACGTTTTATGAGTAAATTGGATTTACCTTATACGATTATCATGCTTACTTAGAATATTTTGGAATACCTTATTTTCTATCGAACCCATGTTCCTTGTAGGATATCTGATGGATGACGATATACTATTTAGAACATGTTTTTACAAACTTCTTTATAGTATACATGATGGATGACTTTATACTATGAAGATGTTTTTCAGATATATGTACCTATGTTTGGAAAGATTATATTCAAAGGTTTTGTGCGTAGCTAGTAGATACATATTGACCCTCGGGTTGGGTGTTGTTGGAGCCTGCCGGTGATGATACTTATATTAACCTGTGGGTTGGGTGCGGTAGGAGCCTACGGGCGATTGATACTTGTGAAAGAAGTGTTCTGAAGGAAATGTTCTGAAGGAAGAGTTCTGTATGCCTTCGGGCACTACTGATACCACTAGTTAGCACACTATATACAATATATGTTTTATGAATGTTTTTATGGCATGCTAGGGTTTCGGAAAACCTATCACATATTATACTATTGAGTTTTCATAAAATTTTGGGGGTTAGTATGTTGAATAACTATTTCAGTATTATGTATATATTAACTTGGTCTACTTATGTTTGTTTTGCACCCCCTTAGGATTTAAAATCGAGGCGTACAATCCCTCAAGGCACATCCGCATCGGCATCTTCGAGTCCTCTCAGTGTAGGACCCACTCCTTGTTCATTAAACTTTACATTATTTATTTTTAGTGTTCTGGTTAGTTGTGTGGTCTGAACACGTTCTTAAGTTGCATATTCATTGTATTTAAATTTATAAGTCTTATTTATTCTTCTTTTTCATGCATTATAATATGGCTTCATCACTTTCGGGTGTCGACCAGCACATGCCTACCCTGGTGTTTGGGAGAATATCGGGGTCCGGCGTGTCAGCCTATGTCGACCTGAGCTCATTGTTAAAGTTTTCCATATTATCTCCTCTGCATACTGAATTAGTTTGTTACATGACTTTCAACATCGGATCAATACTCTGTAATCTGCATTCTCTAAGAATTGCGGTCGGAGTTTGATCTACATAGGAATGTTGGGAAACAGAAAAATCTTAGTGGTACAAGTTGGTTAAGACCAACTGGGGATCTGAAGCAGTGTTGTACTCTACGACATGCGTTCCCCAAGAATGGCGGCCATAGTCATGTCTTAGTAGTAATTACTCAAAACTTTCGAAGCGCGTGTTGGAGAAAACGAGTAAGCACTAGTTGTGATGAAGTTAGTAAGTGGTAATTGGTGGGATCGAATTGATGTCCTCATACTCATTCCCATTGAAGAAATTCGTGTGAATCTTTAGAGCAATTCTCTACGATTGTCCTATTGATAACCTTCTTGCTTACTCCAACGACGAAGTCAAGTTCCTTAACCATCGACTGTTAGTTTCACGCCAAATTCTTTGAGCGTTGACTTCATTTAGACTAAATAATTTCTTGGGAGACTATTCGGTAACATACGTTATTCTCATCAATTTCCAAAAAGGTTGCGACCATTGGAAATTGAAAACCCTCACAATGAGTTGTGAAATGCAAAGTATCCTTGGTCTTGTGCTCTAGATTTGATGGATTTGTTTTGACCCTCAAATTCTTGAGTGTTCTTTTAGCCTTCTCGACATGGTTTCTCGCTCAATCAATGAGGAATTCAAGATTGATCGATTCGGTGAAAGTGTGCACCTAGTTCATATCGATTATGACAGGAACGTTAGGAGAAAAACCTTTTCACAAGCTTACCAGACTTACCGGAAAGAGTCCCACGTGGATGTGGGGTTTGAGCCGTCTTTTAGTAAAAGTTTGGTGAAGGTAGTAGTACAGGTGGTCAGCGGATTGCATCACAAATCACTATCTTCACGTAGAAATGAATAGTCATCTCTTATTATTTTGCTGCAATTCATAAACATCATAATACTTTGGTAGATATTTTCCAACAATATGATGCCTATGAATTGTAGCAAGATGATGAGATGTGATCGCCTCAACGCATCTTTCCATTGCTTCACTCTAAGACCTTATTGTTCATGAATACGTAGATATGATTGGTACCCTCTTGAATGGTACCACAACGTGGTCGAGGTAAGAATTGGATGATCTTTGCACTTCTGTCGAAAAATGTGTACTCTCATGGGGTTTTTAGGTTGATCACTTGTGAGTCCTTCTTCTTTCCTCCAACATTGACCTTGTTTGACTAGAAATCTACAACTAAGCAAAAATGGAGAGGTGGATTGAGCACTACAACAGTCCCGAAGAGATACTGCTTGTGAAGGAAGGTGACTTCTCGTTTTTTTGCTTGCTTGGCTCGAGCTTTTGGGACTACTATTAACATGGTAGCCACTTCTTTTGAATCCCAAGATACAGTTTTCAAATGGGTTCTTTATTGGCAAAACACTGGAGTAGTTGGTCACATTTGGAAGAATCGAGAATGATGGGGTGCTTGATGCTGGATGGAGTTTTTACGACGACAACTTTTATTTTGTTTAGTTTGGGGTATGACACTTTTTGCGACATGGTACGAGAGTTTCTACATACAACACTGGTTGACAGAGGAGTTTTACCAACTGGTATTCGGAGGATCGAATTTACGATGTGGGAATTTGTGCACCCTTCGGAAATTACTACTTGCTTATCGAGACAACAATGTGTGGTCGATATCGCGGGTAGCCGATTGTGATATCGATAGCTTATTCATTTGGTTTGTTAAGCAAGTGGGCAAGTAGACCCGTCTGCGGTAGCTGTTACCATGTTGTATTGTTGGGGCTCGACCCAAAGATAACTATTCTCGAAGTACGCGACGTTACGTATGCTTGGGCAAGACCCACTTTCCTTTGCGGTTTTGGTTTTTAGTACAAGTATTTTAACTTACCATATTATAGTTATACTTGTTTTTTGGTGTTACAAATGTTTTGGGGGAAGTATTTTCGTTTTCAGTTTTAAGAGTTTTCGACCTCTATGTTATTACATATCTATTTTGACTTTATCATATTCTACGTACTTACTTTTGACCCTATGCTATTATATATTTTCGGCTTTATATCTTTATAAAGTATGTCTTCTACTTTTTCACTGATAGGGGAAGAAGGTATGAGCCTAGAGGCACGAAAGATGGAATCATTTCAACCCTAGCGCGACGAGGTGGCATTTTCCCTTTCGTACAACTGCTCTGACTTGATTTCTTCTATATATATATTTTTTTTCTTCTCCCTATTTTTGAGTTTTTCTGTGTATCAAGTTATTTCAAAATTTTGGGACGAAATTTTATTTAACGGGGGTATATTGAAACAACCCGTTTTGGTTATTTAAACGGCTTTTGAATTAGGAGGACATTTATGTAATTTCACGAAAAAGGGTATATTTTCTAATTTTAGGTTTGCTTTGGGGACCTTAAATGGTGAGTCGGGTGGGACCCCTTTCTGTTTTTGGTTTCCTGGTCTCCCTTCCCTTATGGCTGCCACGTGGCAGTCCTCTTTCTTTCCCCCTTCTTCTCTCTTCTCTGTCTCGGATCCCTCTCTTCTTTCCCATACAAACTCTCAGCTCTCTTTCTCTCTCTTTCTCTCTCGCAGCTCTCCCAATTCCTTCTTCCCCTTTTGGTGAACCCTCGCACACACATACATGCCTATAGACCAACCAAACCACTATCATCACCTGTGACCTCCCTTCCTTCCCTCACCTTTCCGATCTCTCTGTCGGCACTGTACTCGTGGCTCTCCGATGAGGTAAGTCGAAACTTGCCCAAAATGTTCCTAAATTGGGTTTAGTGAGTGTGTTGGTAGTGTTTTAATGCATGAACACCTTAGAAACACCTTCACCATATTTTCCAGCGAGGAACTTGGCCTTTGCTGGCATTCTCTAGCCAATCTCGACATCAACTCAACCCCATCTTGGTATATTCTTGTTCCTTGCCTTGATATCTACATTTTTGGTTTTTACATCATTGAGAATGGTTAAAATTCAAGCTCCATCGAAGCTTAGGAATTCTTCGGTCAGTTTTCGGCCTTCTTCTTCCTTGGGGCTAGTGACCCACAAACTTGAGACCCAAAACCCTTTTTAACCAACCCAATCCCTTAGCATTTCAAACCAAAGGACCCAATTAAATAACCGGGCTTTCAAGCCCAAAACTCTAGTTTAACCAGGCCCTTGGGCCATGTACCTTGGCCCATGCCGGTCATTAACCTAGCCCAGGAACTTTTTTTAATCCCAAACCCAAGCTTTGGCCCAAACCCATAGAGCCGACCCAAAGTCTAGGCCCAAAACCGGTTGGAACCTTCCAAGGATTTTCCTGGAACATTCTTCGGAATATTCCTTGGAATATTTCCCTATTGACTTTTTGTTGAGTTTTTCGAAATTTACCAGGGACCATTCTTAGGGTAATTCGACGTCTTGGATCCGTTTTTGACGTCCGTTTTCGCAAATCCAATCGTTTTAATATATTTTTATTAATTTGACCCTTTATGTGCTTAGGGGCAATTATTGTGGTGTTTTCGTCTTCGCTAGTTTGCGTGGTTCTTTGACGACAAAGTATCTGTGAGTAGACCCTTTCTAAAATGCATTTTTTAATAGTAGAAATGCATACATGAAAAGCATGATTTGGTGATCAAGTTTTAGATAACATTTTATGAGTAAATTGGATTTACCTTATACGATTATCATGCTTACTTAGAATATTTTGGAATACCTTATTTTCTATCAAACCCATGTTCCTTTTAGTATATCTAATGGATGACGATATACTATTTAGAACATATTTTTACACACTTCTTTATAGTATCGATGATGGATGACCTTATACTATGAAGATTTTTTCATATATATGTACCTATATTTGGAAAGATTATATTCAATGGTTTTGTGCATAGCTAGTAGACAAATATTGACATTCGGGTTGGGTGCTGTAGGAGCCTGTGGGTGATGATACTTATATTAACTTTCGGGTTGGGCGATGTAGGAGCCTATGGGTGATGATACATATATTGACCTTCGGGTTGGGTGCTGTAGGAGCTTACGGGCGATTGATACTTGTGAAAGAAGTGTTTTGAATGAAGAATTCTATATGCCTTCGGGCGTTACTGATACCACTAGTTAGCACACTATATACAATATATGTTTTATGAAAGTTTTTATGGCATGCTAGGGTTTCGGAAAACCTATCATATATTATACTATTGAGTTTTCATAAAACTTTTGGGGGTTAGTATGCTGAATAACTATTTCAGTATTATGTATATATCAATTTGGTCCACTCATGTTTGTTTTGTGCCCCTTCAAGATTTAGAATTGAGGCGTATAATCCTGGCGTCAAGGCACTTCCGCATTGGCATCTTCGAGTCCTCTCGATTTAGGACCCACTCCTTGTTCATTAAACTTTACATTATTTCTTTTTAGTGTTCTAGTTAGTTGTGTGCTTTGAACACGTTCCTAAGTTGCATATTCATTGTATTTAAATTTATAAGTCTTATTTATTCCTCCTTTTCATGCATTCTAATATGGCTTCGTCACCTTCGGCTGTCGGCTAGCACGTGCCTACTCTAGTGTTTGGGAGAATATCGGGTTCGGGCGTGTCAGCCTATGTCGACCTGAGCTCATCGTTAGTGTTTTCCATATTATCCCCTCTGCATACCGAAGCTGGAAATGGCTCATTGCCCTTGAGAGGGAGAGAGTACATGGGAGGGATGCCATCGTAGATCTTTGCTCCAACTACCCTATTTAAAACCGAAAGTGGGTTAAGGCTGAGATTGCCAGATTGCACCCGAAACCAAAAACTGCTAAAGGTGTTTTCAAGTCCGAGAAGAAGAAGAGGAAGAAACCGGAAGAGGTTATTCCAAAAGAGGGCTAGGCCAACGAGTAGTTCTGGCGGTCGCCAAGGTAAAATGCTAGAAACTATTGACCTCACTTCTTCAGCTGAGGAAGGCTTTCAGCAACCATCGATAATCGGCGGAGGAGAAGGGGGAGATTCTATCCTCGAGAGAGTTAGGAGCCCTGTCAGAGGTTCTCCAGAGAAAACATTTTCTGCCGTAGTACAAAAATAGACGATGTCGAAGCAACAACAGCAACTATAACATCAAAGTTCTCAGATTCGGACTTCCGTTTTGCTTATGCCATGAGTTTCTTGAAATGCATGCAGTGCTTTGTTGGGTGTTTCCAGTATATATCAACTTAAACTCGGATCTGACCTTAGGATGAGCCCTAGAACTTGGAGATTCATTGCCCCCATCACCAAGAAAACCTGTATGATGGTCTTCTACCTAGGACATTTCTGTGTAACGAGACGAGGTCGTTCGTCGGTGGCAATGTTTCCATTATATAGCTGTTCCCATATAATTCCCAGGTATCATTTGTTTTTTTGCCGATGATGATATCTTGGGACTTATCACTGGATACTTGAGAGGGAAGATTATGTCTGTTTGCTCATATACAGCCAAGAAAGGATACAAAGCAAGGTTTTGGATCTTTTAATATGGTCTTAATGCTCTCTTATTTAAGTTTATTTTTACGGCCTTGTTATCTCCTCCTCATCACGAAAAGCCCAACGCGCTTTCATTATCCGTATATTCATGGAATCATGGGAAATTAAGGATGACATTGACATATAGAAGATAATGAAGACTTCACCAAACTTTAACTCTTTGTACTTCAATCACTCTCTAATGTATCTTCTCATGTGTAATTATCTAAATTCTGCTATTATTCTCTGGTACATTTGAGAGTTTGTTGAATGCTTTTCATAACTCTATTGAAATTGGTTTACCTCCTCGTTAATATCGAGTTACCAGAGTCCAATGTCACCTTCAAATTATGGAGAGACAGCGGCTATTGTTGTTGGCTTGGGTAAAGATTTATGTCACTTCCTGTTTCCTTTCTTTTCCGCAATGCCTTTTTTTTTTTTTTTTTTCCTGAAGTTGATAATGGTTTTTCATCATTGATGAATTTTTACAATAGTGTTCTTGGTGAAGATCGTTTGTTTGCATGAAAAGGAGTCAGAGAGGCAGCTTTGTTAATCCAGATTTTCTGACACTCACAATGAATAAGTTTCTAAACGATATGAAAAGAGAGAAGCCCGTCAGGTTCACTTCTCAACAACTTCGCATTGCCACTTATAATTTCACCAACCTGTTGGGCCGAGGAGGTTTTGTTGCAGTTTATAAAGGGATATTTAGCAATGGAACCCTTGTGGCCGTTATGGTTCTAAATGGGAGCTCAGACAAAAGAATCGAGGAACAATTCATGGCAGAAGTTAGTACAATCGGAAAAATCCATCACTTCAATCTGGTATGTCTTTGGATTCTGCTTTGAGAAACACCTAAGAGCACTTGTTTATGAGTACATGGGAAATTAATCGCTTGACAAGTACTGATTTCGTAGCAACGCAATGAGCTTTAGGATTTGAAAAGTTTCATGAAATTGTTATTGGGACAGAGAGATAGATCGCTTACTTGCACAAAGAATGCCAACAACGAACAATCCATTACGACATAAAACCTAAAAATATTCTTTTGGATGCAAACTTCTTTCCAAAGGTAGTTGATTTCGTTTTGGCCAAGCTGTGTAACAGGGACAATACTCACATAACCATGACAGGGGGGAGTGGGACTCCAGGTTATATTGCACCGAAAGTTTGGCTGAGGTTTCCTATAACACAGAAATGTGATGTGTACAACTTTGGAATGCTATTGTTTGAGATCATAAACAGGAGAAAGAATCTCGACAACTATATTCAAGAAAGCCAAGTTCGTTCTCGAGTTGGGTATGGAAGAAGTTTGAACGGGGGGAATTAGGAGAGCTGATGGTAGTTTGTGGAATAGAGGAGAAAAATAAAGACAACGCAGAGAGAATGGTAAAGGTAGCTTTGTGGTGTGTGTAGACTTTATTTGAAAGGATCCAATCAACTAAGTTGCTAAACTACATGAACGTTAGAATTATAAGCATGCTTGTGCCCTAATGAGTTGTTGCTAAAATGCAGTAATCTGCATAAACCCTAATAACAAATTGATGTATGAACTGACCTGAATTCGCAGCCATACTTCTCGATATTGTGGTGTCTTCCCTTCTCTTGTACTCGGTGCAATAATGTTCTGGATTTACAATGGGGCTAACCCTTCTTAATGAACATAAAGATTATACACCGAGAAGTGGGACCAATCCACACCATTGATTTTGGTAACAGCCTCATCCCATTACCATGACAGTTACCATCAGTTTTCAAATTACAAACCAACAGCCTCACGGTTTAATTAATTCTTGTGGCCTATATCATTTTCCCCTCCATTATGTGTTAAGTTTGCCAGGATACAAACTCTTAGTAGTGCACGTGAGTTATAGGTCATTTCTAAGTTAACTTGTTGTCCAAGTATTGATGAACTCACTGGAATTCAAATGTGATGAAATCACATGAATTCCAACATTCTCCCACATGAGTGATATCAAAACTCTTCACTTTATCACAACAACTTAGTAAATGTGATCACTAAGCTAACTTGATTAGAGAACTTTCATAACTAACTAAAACATTGTATTCGCAGAACCTAAGAGAAACATAATACTCTAATTCATGTATTAGTTCTCCAAGATCACTAAACAAATACAATACAATGTGAATGCTGTCATTGAGGAATATTATTATTTGGGAGCATAATAGTATACTAACACACTCCCACATTTTTTGTTCTAAGATGTCATGAACATCTCTTATGCATTAACTTTGCAAAGATTCATTTCAAGTAAATAATATACTCAGTAATTTGTACTTTGCATTCCAAGTGAAATTAATCACTCAAACAATTCATCAACTTCATTAAACATCAATTAACAAGATTTAGAACTATAGTACCTTGCTCCCACATTACTTATGATCCATTGATGGCTGCAGGCCCATCTTGAGTACATGCTTATTACATGTAGAGACATTCAATGCTTTTGTCAATAGATCTGCTACCATTTCATGAGTGCTGATATGCTCAATGTCTATAACCTCACCTCTAACTTGATCCTGCACTTTTAAGTACTTGATATCCCTAAGTCTCGAGTCTTCTGATCTCTTGTTATTCTTGGCAAATATTGCAGAGGTGTTGTCACGATATATCTTCATTGGTCTCTCAATGATCCTCACTACCTTCATGTGATGTAGCAAATTTTTCAACCAATTTGGTTGTCTCATTGCCTCAAAACAACCAATGTACTCAGACTTCATTATTGACACATCTCTTGTTTGTTGTTTCTTGCTTCTCCATGACATTGCAACTTTAACAAACATGAAAATTTATCCACTGGTTGACATCTTGTCATCCACACACCCTCCAAGATCCGCATTTGTGTAGCATACTAATTCCAAATTATCAACATAGTTGTAGCATAATACATAACTTTGTGTTCTTTTTAGATACCTAAGAACCTTCTTTCCAACATTCCAATGAACCACATCAGGATTCGATTGAAACCTTCCTAAAACACTCAATGCAAATGCCAAATTAGGTCTTGTGC
Source organism: Malus domestica (assembly GCF_042453785.1). Classification (NCBI taxonomy): domain Eukaryota; kingdom Viridiplantae; phylum Streptophyta; class Magnoliopsida; order Rosales; family Rosaceae; genus Malus; species Malus domestica. The sequence continues at coordinate 26,567,431 of NC_091673.1, forward strand.
ATACTTGTGCATACATTACACTGCCAACTAGAGATGTATAGGGTGTATCCTTCATCACTAGTATGTCATGATCAGTAATGGGACGTTGTTTCAAGGAAAGTCTGTCACCTTTACCAATTGGTAATTCACCATCATTGCAGTGCTCCATATTGAACTTTTTAACACCTTCTTAATATAAGCCTTATGTGCCAATCCCAGAGTTTGTTGAGATCTGTTTCTACTGACAAAAGCTTCTTGGTTTTTTCAATAAGTCAATACGGTTACTTGCAAGTAAAATGCCATCCACATATAGAACCAGAAAGATGAAATTAGACTTCACAATTCTCATGTAGATGCAATTGTCATTCTTGTTTTTTGCAAAACCAGAAGTTGTCATAACTAGATCAAACTTTTTGTACCATTGTCTTGATGCTTGTTTCAAGTCATAAATAGATTTGTTCAATTTGCAGACCCATTGCTCATTCCCCCTTTCAATGAATCTGTTGACCCTAAAAACTACTAAGCTTACGAGGCGCGCATGCCGATTAATTAATAAGCTAACTACATTTTTCAATTATGTGTAGGGTGTGCCAACTCGACGGCCGAGCTCGGCCGGGGAGTAAAATTTGTTGGTGTTGCGTTGAGTGCGCTGCTGACTTCTTGATCTTGCAACTGCGACTGAGGAAGGAACACGTCTTGGCCTTCGGGTTTTAGAGCCTAAAGACAAGGTTGCTAGTCTCGCGAAGTTCCGGATCGTCAGCGCCAGGTTCGGTCACGGTGATTATATTTGTAAGAGTATAAGCATACCGAACTGTTTCCAAACTATACGGACACAAGTACTCAAAATAGATATATGTCTTGGTGGTGAATGTGGTTCGGCCGTCAGAATGCTGAACTCTAAAACTTACTTGTGAATATCTAATCATAAAACAACTCGATGTTCAATGCGCCGAGCCTAGTAATCTGTAACACCTCACTCCGCCAAGAAGGCTAATGAGATGACCTCTGCCAATAAGGATTCAAAAATCCTTCTCGACCGAGACTTGGATAGATAATCAATTGGCCTCAACTCAGTGTTGTTTATCCCAACTGAAGGTTCTCCGCGGTCAGTTGATTCTACGGCAATAGTGTTGTTTATCCAAACTGAACGTGTTTACCAGTTGCCTTCACAGTGTTGTTTATCCAAACTGAAGATGTGTCGGCAAAAAAGAAAATAAAAATCTTAAGGTTGTTGAGAGGTTTCGCGTAGAGCAAGAGTTTGCGCATGGTAGTTTGTGTGTTGAGTTAGATGGGCTTAGAATGATGCACCCCCTTCTTATTTATAGCAGCCAATCTTATCATGGCCGAACCATAATTATACTCGGATTAGGATTCCTTAACCTAATCCAACCAGGTCTCGGCCAATCCTGCCTCTATTAGGGCTTTGAACTAACCACTTTATCCGGCCACATTCACCTCTCAAATCTTAGCATCCTCATCCTATCGAGACTTCTTATTATACTAGGATTCGACTTACCCCATCAATCCGTCTTATACTAGGACTCAGCCGAACTTAACCACGCAGCCCATAATAACTAAAATTCACGATAATTCTAGAAACATACTGCTGGGCCGAGAATAACTCCTAACTCGGCCCACATCAATATTTTGGGCCCAAACATTGCCCCTTTTCTTTTGAGGTCCTTAGCTTTCACTCCTAAGCCGAGCGTCGACCTTGAAGAAGCGAAATCGACTCTTATACTTCTTCAGTACTGAAACACCTCAAATAGCCCAAACACGCGCATTTATGAGACATGATCACACGGGCTTGATTCTTTTAACATCCTACCACACGGTAATCTTTTACTTGCTTGTCCTTTAATGATGACATTTGAAATGTGCAGACGTTAAACATCTTTTCATCATTAATCCTGCTGTTACACATACTCGTGCTACCTTGAATCACGAACGGCTAGGTCATCGAATCGTCCTTTCATCATAAAAAACCACCACCACACGTCACCACGTCGCCTCAATCCACGAGTTCTTCGGTCTTTTCATACTGATTTCCTGAATCTCCATGATGATTGTAAAACTGTCCGATTGGTCTTACCCTTTCTTTTCAAAATTAAACGATTCGCCTTCTTCCAAAACCTTTATAAATACCCAAAGTCCTTCATTTTTCCTTTTACGCCTTCCGAACTTTCAAACCTTTTACTTCCAGATCAACCTTCAAACCTCCCTTTCTAACCAAAAAACTTTTGAGTCCAGAAATTTCTTCGAGTTCTCAACAATGGCTCCCAACACCTTTATCTCCAAACTTTCCGACGAATGCGCCAAGTGACGGGACTTCATCGACCAGAGTGCCATCAAAACCCTATGATTTGAATGTGACTCGAGCACTTCTCACCAAATCCTGGGAACACTCTTTAAAGACAACGTCCCAGCGTCCATTACCAACCTCCTCAAAGATCACTACTTGGAACCTTTGCTTCAAGGATATGACTGGTCAAAGTGGGAATTGACCAAACCCCAAGGGGCCTGGCCTTCAACTACCGCAACCTGGGTAGCGTGGGTCGAAAGAATGGAGAAGTTTTTCAGTAAGGAATGAAAGATTCTCAGCATTTATGATGCCATTAAGCTCTTGACCATCGAGATCGCCATGGATAAAGAACTTCTCATGGCAGCTCATGGCTTTTGGTGCTCGGCCACCAATACTATGGTCTTCCTGCTTGGCCCTATTGGCCCCACTATTCTCGACATCTCAGCCATTCCTGGGACCTCCTCTTCAGGTCTTCCGATTGACGTCTCCTTTTCTAGGTGCCCATCCAACCTCGACCTCAAGATACTCTTCGATGAACACGCAGTCAAGTCGTTGAGGAACCAAGAGCCCTAGAAAGAAGAAGTTAAGAAGTTGCATAAGAACTTTTTCAACTACAAGACCCTCATAAAACACTTCACTGGCCAAGGGGAAGAAAACCTCAAGAATGGAGAACGCGAAGCCTTCTTTTTTTATTGGTACAACAAATTTATTTGTTGTACCAAGTCGATTAAATGTTTGGTTGAGAACATCCCGGTCACTGAAGCCTTAGCCAGTGGTCATATCCTGGCTCTTAGCTCAACTATCCTAGCCAACCTCACTCATTGCCTAGCCGAGACGACGGTCAACAAGATTGACCCACACCAAAGTGGCCCACTCTGGGTTCTTCAACTCTGACTGCAAGTCTATTTTGCCACCTTCAGGCCCCCCAACTTCAGACCCTCTGAAGCGTTAGGTCTTCAATTGGCTCTAGACCTGCTCATTCTCACTTGGCCGAAGAAGTTTTTAAACACTTTTTCAGCCTAGAAGACCGTTATGATGACAAGTTTTTAATCTATCATCGTCAAGAATACCCTTTTCCATCAAGCTCCCATCCTCGACATGGAATGAAGCTGAAGACGCTAACCTCTGAAAGAACTAGGGATCGTTTGTGTTAACTCGCGACCTTCCTCTCAGCTGCAATACTAAGCACGCAAGTTGGGAAGTCTACCAACCCCACTTCACTGTACGATAACTTGGTTACCTCCAAGGCTGGCCCACTGCCTTCACTCACCTCTCGTTCTCTCGTAAGCCGATGACGCCTCTCTGGTTCTTCAGAAAGAGAATGTGGGGAGGCCGAGCAAGAATTTCAAGAAAGGTGCAAGAAATTCCACCTCTGGCCGAACATCCCTGCGACTCTCAATACTGCCACCTTTGTTAACTGGTGGGCCGTATATACTCAAGACTTTTTTGGTGCACCGGTTGAAAACGTTATCAAGAAAATTTCGCCCCAAGAATTCTTTTTATATTCCACATCCAAGCCGTCTAAAGTGATTCTAACAAATTCAACTTCAGGGAGAGATACTCGACACCAATTTCTAGCCGACTTGAACCTTGTTAAGTATTCCATTGGCGACTCGTCAGATGCTTGAGCCATCCTAGCCAGTGATGAAACTGACATTTCCATCCCCGGTCGGTAGAATTGTTCATGGAACTTTTCGACCAGCTCCTCCCAACTTTGGATGGAATTGGGCGGAAGGTTGATGTACCAAGCAAATGCTAAACCTGTTAGCGAGAAGTTGAATAGTTGCAGTTTGTGGAAGTCGCTATTAATATCTTCGTATTGCGCAGTGAACCGAGCCACATGTTTTAATGAGGACATGGACGATTCTTCAGCAAAAAGTCTGAAATCTGGGATCTTGAAGCCTTTAAGATATTCAAACTTCTCTACGTACTGGGTATGGATGGATGAATTTCAGGAACTTCGGCCCTTTCTTTAAAGCCGAGTCGATCATCCTTTGGACCTCGATCATATTGACTGATGTTGCTTCCATTCTCTGGTCGGATTCGTCTGATCTACTGCTTGATCTTCCTCTTTTTTTCCAAGTCAATCGTTTTGAGTCGAGTAGATCATGTTTCGGCCTGTAGTGGATTACTTTTAAGTGGAAGTTGTCGGGACTGATCAGTAGACCTCACTTTAAAGGCTCTGCTAACCAATAGTTTGAGCAATTTGGTGTGTGTATGACTATTATTTCGTATCACCTCGAGCAAACTGTTCAATTTTTGGCTAACTGTCTATTTAACCTGCCGAGATTACTTGTCAAGTCATCTTCGAAGAAACGACCTAGTTGGGGATCAGAGCCTTCACCACCATTTTCATTGCAGTCCTCCATTATCCCTTCAATGAAAACACCTGCGGTTTTGTTGGGAATTTCTATATTGCGAGGCTGGGTACCGCGACAAACTTTATTTTCTCGGTGTGTTACACTTGTAGCCTCAGGTATCACAGTAATAAGAGGATTTTGTGCATGTGACAAATTTTGTCTAGGGCTCCGAACTGGTAGGTCGGTCGTTGACTTTCCCATAATTGCTTTCTTTTTTATTGACCGTGTCTCAATGGTCATGGACTCCGAGGCTAAACCTGTCCTACTGGGCATGCCAAAATGTTGACCCTAAAAACTATCAAGCCTACGTGGTGCGCAGGCCGAGTAATTAATAAGCTAACTACGTCCTTCGGTTATGTGTAGGCCGTGCCAACTCGACGGTCGAGCTTGGCCGAGGAGTAAAATTTGTTGGTGTTGCGTTGAGCGCGCTGCTAACTTCTTGATCATATGATTGCAGCCGAGGAAGGAACACGTCTCGACCTTCGGGTTCTAGAGGCCGAAGACAAGGCTGCTAGTCTTACGAAGTTCATGGATCGTCGGCGCCAGGTTCGGTCACGGTGATTATATTCGTAAGAGTATAAGCATGCTGAACTGGCTCCAAACTATACAAACACAAGTACTCAAAAGAGATATATGTCTTGTTGGTGAATGTGGTTCGGCCGTCATAATGCCGAACTCTAAAACTTACTTGTGAATATCCAATCATAAAACAACTTGGCATTCAATGCGCCGAACCCAATAATCTATAACACCTCACTTCGTCAAGAAGGCTAATGAGATGACCTCTGCCAATAAGGATTCGAAAATCCTTCTCGACCGAGACTTGGATAGATAATCAGTCGGCCTCAACGCATTGCTGTTTATCTAAACTGAAGGTGCTCTGTGATCAATTGATTCTACGGCAACAGTGTTGTTTATCCAAACTGAAGGTGTTTGTTGGTTGCCTTCACAGTGCTGTTTATCCAAACTGAATATGTGTCGGTGAAAAAGAAAATAAAAATCTCAAGGTTGTTGAGTTTAGGCATGGCAGTTTGTGTATTGAGTTGGAGGGGCTTAGAATGATGCACCCTCTTCTTATTGATATCAGCCAATCTTATCATGGCCGAACCAGAACTATACTCAGATTAGGATTCCTTAACCTAATCCAACCAGGTCTCGGCCAATCCTGCCTTTATTAGGGCTTTGAACAACCACTTTATCTGACCACATTCACCTCTCAAATCTCAGCATCCTCATTCGATTGAGACTTCTTGTTATACTAGGATTCGACTTACCCCATCAATCCGCCTCATACTAGGAGTATAAAACAAGGGATACTTTGGATGCGGTCCCTAATTCTTAACATTCTTTGATTAAAACCTTAATAGTATTCAAAGTTTGTTCAAAGTCCCTTGACTTTGTACACCTCATTATATTATTATTATTATTTATATTTTTATAGTTTTGATATTAATTGTTTGATATTTTATGAGATTTATAATCTTATAAATTTAAAATCCCTCATTATAATACTATTAGAAACTGTTACAATTAAAAAATTCAAACATTTTGACTGAATAAGTGGATAAAAACTATGTAAAAATTAGAAATAATAAATGGCAAAAGAATGTATCCATAGTGTTAAAAAAATTGGTACATGTCACATATAACAAAGTGGTACATTAATAAAGAAGAATGGGTACATTATAAATAAATTAGGGTACAGATAAAAGATTAAAAAATTATGAGTACAAATGCATTTTTAAAAAATATAGGCGGTAAAAGAAATTAATAAATGGGTACAAAATAAAACTAAAAAGAAAATACTACAAATTTAAAAAAAAATGTTGCAAATTAAAAGTGGGTACAAACAAAAAATATAAATATATGATCCAAAGTTTAGGCATAAAATATAAATATACCATATGTAATTTTTCTATCATTGATTAAATATACAATGTCATGTGACGGTATACACATAGGTACAAACACAAATAAAACTTTAAAAAATATGGGCACAAAAAAGAAACTAATATATGGGTACAAATAAAAAATGAAAAGAAAATTGGTACAAATTAAAAAATATTTGCAAATTAAAAATAGGTACAAACTAAAAATAAAAATATATGATAAAAAATTTAGCCATAAATATAAATATACTAATTGTAACATTTTTAACACTAAAGGAATATAGTTAAAAATAAAAATATTTTATTATTCAAATAATTAATGATGTTATTAATACCCAAGGACTTTGATTAAAAATTAAAAATGAATAAGATTTTAATCAATGAAGTAACAAAAAGAAGGATGTGAACCTAATTTTCCCATAAAACAAATATAGGGACAAAATGGATCGGAAAGTGAGTCTCTGAAGTATAGAGGCTTATCGAATACTTGGTGTATGCAGTGGCGGATCCAGGAAATAATGTTTGAGGGGTCAATAAGGATAGCGCGCGTAGCGCGAAATTTTTTTTCAACAGAAACGGCATGCATATCGAGAATGTGACATCACCGGCAATTCTATCGGGAATGTGACATCACCGGCACCATAGACTTCATTTTCGGCAATGCAGCTGTAGTTTTCCAGGACTGCAACATCCAGCCCAGGCAACCTATGGAAAACCAATTCAACACCATCACAGCTTAAGGCAAAAAGGACCCAAATCAAAACACCGGCATTTCAATCCAAAATTGCAGATTCTCTGCGCTAGACAGTAATCTCACAGCTAAAACATATCTGGGCAGGCCTTGGAAGGATTACTCCACCACAGTCATCATGCAGTCTGAGATAGGATCATTCTTGAACCCATCGGGCTGGAAAGAATGGGTTACAAATGTTGACCCCCCATTCCTTCTTCTTCAACCTGCAACCAAAGTCCTTTTCTTATTTCAGACATTTCATCGAACACGTGGTGTGCAGCTCCAAGAGGTCGCACCAGCAGCTCCAAGGGGTCGCACCAGCAGCTCCAAGGGACCTTTAAGGTTATTTCCATGGCTTCCAAGGGGTCGTGCGACCCCATTGACCCCACTGTGGCTCCGCCTCTGGGTGTATGTACCCACATATAGGGACTTTATAGGAATTTAAATGGTGGAGCCCAATCAGCTCCAAGGGGTCGCACCAGCAGCTCCAAGGGGTCGCACCAGCAGCTCCAAGGGACCTCTAAGGTTATTTCCATGGCTTCCAAGGGGTCGTGCGACCCCATTGACCCCACTGTGGCTCCGCATCTGGGTGTATGTACCCACATATAGGGACTTTATAGGAATTTAAATGGTGGAGCCCAATGGCAATTTGGGTAGAAAATTGGCTCACCAATTTCAGGGATAAGGATCCTCTTTGTGAGGATCCTGGGAATCAATTCACCTTAGCCGTTCATCATACATTGTGCAACTAGCTTTAGTAAGGTACTGCTTGTGCTCAATTTTAAATTAAAAATTTCAAAATGATTTCTGACCGTTGGGTGACTGATGAAGGGATAAGATGAACTGATCGTTAAGATCTTCACAAAGAGGATCCAAATAGAATCATATTCCCAATTTGAGGGTTGTTGTGATTTTTAAAAGGATGATGTAGGACCCCAGTAATTGCAAGGGACGCATAGGATAATTAGTTGTTGATAACATACCGAGTTAGTTTGTAACCCATTATGTTTGCATTAAGAAAAATGTAATATGGTCAGGCCCTTTAAGGGAACGAATCCCCATTTTTCAAAAAAAATGGGGACACCCTCTTAATCATTAGATTTGGTTTTAATGAAATTTTGTGGTTGATATTAAATCACATGCCACAAAATCTCAACCACAGGATTTCATTAAAGCCAAATCTAACGGTTAAGAGGATATGCATTTTTTTTTGAAAAATGAGAATCCCTTCCCTTAAAGGCTTTGGTAATATAGTAATTATATATTTTTGACTTTACAGACTTTACAAACCTCAATTTTCTTTTGTCATCGTTGAATTATGTGTGTGCATGTGTGAATTCAAAATAAGGCAATCATAAATTATGTAGTAATGTATTTCTTTTAAACTAAGTATTAAGTCAATTTTTTGTTTATTAGGAAGTGAATCAATGGATTTCTTTTAAATAACAGTAAGCTAAAGCCATCTTTTCGTGTCCCTAATTATTCCTTATCTTGACACACCCCGACCTAGATCGAGGCATGTTGGCCGTCACGTAAGGGTGACGTAGCCATGTGCATAGTACGGAAGCAATAGAGATATAAGGAATTATGAATAAACAAAAACCAAATCAACTAGAGTACTAGAGAAGATAAGGTGCAAGTGCGAGATTAAGTGTGAAATACACAACTAGAGCATAACTTCCTAGATGCAATCAACCAGGACAAGTACTAATTATACAACACTTGAGGGTGATCCTACATGGTGATGTTCTGTCAGAACCCCCGTCAGAATCCTCGTGATCCACTAAGCACTTCTACTTAAAACTTGGAGGGGCACAAAACAGAAAGTGTGAGTGGGTAAAAACAAAGTTTTTCAAAATCATTTCATTTCTCAAAAGTTCTAACCCCTCGCTGTAAAACCTGTATAATTTTCCCAGAAAAATAGAATATATACATATCTCAAAACCATGCTCAGAAAACGATATTCATAAGTATGCCATGCCAAAGTATCTCAATGCAATGCAATAGGTAAACCAGGCAAAATATATAAATATCAAATATCGCATCAACCAAATCTCTCTAACTCAAACTGCACTACTGAGTATATAGCTCATAACCAATCTCAATCATATCAAATCAAATCAAATCCTGCACATGAGTCGGAACCACCTACAGTGGTTTGCATGACAAGACTAGGTGTAAAGTAAATATGCTCTAGTTCTACGATCACGCGAAGGCTGTGCAAATGATTACGGGTCATCTACGAGTCGAAACCACCTAAAGTGGTATGTACGACAATCCTGTGCACCTAACTTGAATCCAAAGTGAGCATATGGTGCGGGAGGTGAACATCACATGAAGGACTGTGTCCTAACTCTGGGTGGGAGCACTAACACCGGGGTGCAGGTTTATGAGCTCTCAACACATTACAACATATCTCACATAACCGAAACAATCTCATACCTTTGATTTATGAACGTACCTGGCACTTACCTGTGCGTCCGCAGCACCAATCATGAATGTATGCAACTACTAATGCATAATTAAAATAGACAGATACTTGCATGGCATTTCCGAAACATATATCCATTTAAACATATTTTCTAGGAAAAATCTCAAGTATATAGGTATATACGAAAAACCAAAATCCCACTCACTGTTATGTTGAAGGGTTGTAGCCCCCGAGCCTCGATTGATGCGCTCGTCCTCAGGATAGGTTTCACATATATGCGAAATAACTGAATGAACGTTATTTAAAGCACATAACCAAAATTAGGTAATAATTCTCATACAATGATCAAATGGGGTATTTGAATATACCACCATGATCTACTCAACCTAAGGAACATCCCCATATTTTTAGAAAAAAATTCTGACGTCCCATGCGCCGTTATACACCGGCCAAGGCACGGCCAGACTCGCCCCCACGTGCAGTCAACGTTGATGGAATCCTTAACCGCTGTTAGGGAATATCCCGCCAAAAATTAGAATATTCCATTAAAACTAACCTGACGCCATTAGCTGCCGTTAGGAATATTCTGTCAATATCGACGGAATATTCTCCTTTGTTCTCCGGCGAATCGCCGATCACAGTTGCCGTTGTCGAAAACTGGAAATTCGAAAAGCCTTAATATCTTCTTCATTTTTCAACCAAATTTCACAAATTTTATACCAAAATGAAGCTTAAGACAAGTAGAAAATAACCTTACCTTTCAAAAGTCCTAAAATCGACGAAACTCGCCGGAAAATCCTTCTATAATCCGGCTAAACCTACGACTCGTCGAAACTCAACTTCCTGACATTCATTTTTCTTTTCTGAGCTTCGTGAAGATGATCTAAAGCTTCCTATAACCTTAGAATCTTCCAAAAACTCCACATTTACGTGTGCATGAACAATGCTCAAATCGGAGATTATGGTTTCTCGGGGTTTTTTGAGGTTTCACGTCCAAATAATAGTATCGATAGGTTCTTGGGCTCGTAAGGAACTTGAAAATGGTCTCCATAACCTCGATCCGTGAAGAAATAGTTTGCTTGAGGTTCGTCCGTACGTATGGTACGAAAATGGAGAAAAACTGAGAGGGAAGAGAGAAAAAGAGAGGGTCAACGGTAGAGAGAAAGTGTGAGTGTGTGTGGTCCTAGTTGGGTCACCAACCAGCACAAAAGCTTAAGTCCTTTAGTTCTAATTGGTCCCAAAATATTAGGGACTTAATGAATTGGTCCAAATCCAAAATTTAAACCACACAACACCACAAACGCTCAAGGGCATATTTGACATTTCACGCCTAAAAATATAATATTTCAGGACGGGTTGTCACAATCTACCCCTTTAAGGAAATTTCGTCCTCGAAATTTATACACAACAATACATCCACTAATAACCATAAAACAATCGTGGATACATCTCTCTCATTCGATCTTTTGTCTCCCAAGTAGCCTCTTCCACTGAATGATTTCTCCACAAAACTTTCACCAAATGCACTGTCTTATTTCTCAGAACCTTATCCTTCCAATCCAAAATAGTTACTGGCTCCTCATCATAAGTCAAATCCAAATTAATTTCCAGCGGTTGATGAGGTATCACATGACAAGGATCTGAGATATAATGACGCAGCATAGAGACATGAAAAGCATCGTGCACTTTGGATAACTCTAGAGGCAATTCAAACCTGTAAGCAACCTCACCGACTCGCTCAGTGATCATATACGGTCCAATGTACCTAGGACTCTGCTTCCCTTTCTTTCCAAACTGCACAACACCTTTGCATGGTGATAGCTTCAGAAATACCCAATCACCTACATTATACACCCGGTCAGTGGCATGTCTGTCTGCTAGACTTTTCTGTCGATCCTGAGCCGCTTTCAGGTTAGACTTAATCACCTAAATATTCTGAGTAATCTCATCCACCATCTCAGGACCCACCAAAACTCTTTCACCAACCTTTGACCAACATAAGGGGGTGCGACAAGATTTACCATAAAGAGCCTTAAAAGGTGACATACCAATACTGGAATGAAAGCTGTTGTTGTAGACAAATTCCATCAAATCCAACCGCTTATGCCAAGCGTCACTAAACTGCAACATCGAAAATCTCAGCATATCCTCCAATGTCTGAATGGTCCTCTCTGATTGTCCATCTGTTTGAGGATGATATGTTGTACTATAAAATAATCTCGAACTAAGAACTTCCTGGAATGCTATCAAGAACTTGGAAGTAAATCTAGGATCACGATCTGAGATAATACTAACTAGGACTCCATGGTACTTCACAATCTTCGATACGAATAATTCAGCTAATCGGCTTAAAGAATACTTCTCCCTCATATGAATAATATGTGTTGACTTAGTAAGCCGATCAACTATCACCCAAATACCATAGTAACCATTTTGTGTACGAGGACGCTTGTACACAAAATCCATAGTAATATTTTCCCATTTCCACTGTGGTACGGGAAGTGGCTGCATCAATCCAAAATGTTTATTCCGTTCAGCTTTAACCTGCTGGCAAATGACACACCTATTCACATATTCAACAATTTCTCTTTTCATACCCGGCCAATAATAAAATGGTCGAATGGTATGATGCATTTTAGTGCCTTCGAGATGCATTGCATAAGCTGAAATGTGTGCTTCATCAAGAATTACCTTATTTAATTCCATATTATTTGGCACATACATCCTACTATCCTGCATAAGCATGCCATCAGTTTCTCGAATTTTGAAGTCTTTCTTCTTCCCCCGATTCTTTGCTTGAATTATTTCCTTGGTCTTTTCATCATCCATTTGGGCTTCAAGCACTCGATCAATTAAAATTGGCCTGACTTGAAAATTAGCAAGTAAGGCTTCATCTCCATCTTTCACTCCTAACTCCACTCCAGTGGACCTTAAATCCGCAAAAATAGGAACATGACAATCATAGATGGCATTAAGTCTAGCTAGAGTCTTCCTACTAAGTACATCCGCCACTGCATTTGCACGACCAGGGTGATACTCAATCGTGCAATCATAGTCATTAAGCAACTCAATCCACCTTCGCTGCCGAAGATTAAGATTCTTTTGAGTAAAAAGATACTGAAGGCTCTTATGATCTATGAAGATCTTACATTGCTCACCATAAAGATAATGTCTCCAAATCTTCAAAGCAAAGATGATAGTTGCTAACTTCAAATCATGAGTAGGGTAATTCTTCTCATGAGGTTTCAACTGTCTCGAAGCATAAGCAATCACCATACCATGTTGCATCAATACACAACCCAAACCATTCAAAGAAGCATCACTGTAGACCTCAAAATTACCACTATCATCTGGGAGTGCCAAAACAGATGCATAAATGAGATAATACTTCAACTGCTGAAAACTTTGCTCACAATTATCATCCCACTCAAACTTAACTTCTTTTCTAGTCAACCTCGTTAATGGCAAAGCAATGACTGAGAAATCCTTAACAAGCCGTCTATAATAGCCTGCTAGGCCAAGAAAACTCCGCACCTCAGTGACAATTCAAGGTTGTTCCCAATTCTCCACAGCTGCTACCTTTTGAGAATCCACTTGAATGCCTTAAGCAGAAATGACATGTCCCAAAAATGCCACTTGATTCAACCAAAATTGACATTTGATAAACTTAGCATATAACTGATGTTCCCTTAATTTCTTCAATACCAAAGTATGATGTCGAACATATTCTGCTTTAGTCTTAGAGTATACCAAAATGTCATCAATAAAAACAATGACAAACCTGTCTATAAATGGCTAGAATACTCGATTCATCAAATCCATAAAAGTTGTTGGTGCATTCGTTAATCCGAATGGCATCACAAGAAACTCATAATGACCATAACGAGTCCTGAAAGCAGTCTTAGGGACATCCTCGTTGCTGATCTTCAATTGGCACCTCGAAGCTGATCAAACAAATCATCTATACGTGGCAATGGATAACGGTTTTTAATCGTTACCCGATTCAATTGCCTATAATCAATACATAGCCTCAAAGTCCTGTCTTTCTTCCTTACAAACAAAACTGGAGCTCCCCAGGGTGAAGTACTAGGCTGAATAAAACATTTATCAACTAATTCCTGTAACTGGACTTTCAATTCCCTCAATTCAGCATGAGCCATTCTATTCGGAGTCAAAGATATAGGATCCGTACCTGGAAGCAAATCAATAGTGAATTCCACATCTGGGTCTGGCAGCAATCCGGGTAAATCATCAGGAAAATGTCTGACTACTCGAATATCCTCCACACTACTAGGAGCAACATCATTCAACACTACATGAGCTAAATATCCCTGGCAACCTTTCGATAACAACCTCTTTGCTCCTACAGCAGAAATAACACCATGCCTCACCCCACTACGATCTCCCACAAAAGTAACTTCAGACAATCCAGGACGATGGAAAGTAATCGTTTTCCTGTAGCAATCTATCTTGGCACGATTATAATGCAACTAATCTGTGCCCAAAATCACATCAAAATCAACAATATCTAACGGGATAAGATTAGCTGGCATAACCACATCATCTAACATCACTGGACATCCTGGATATACACAATCAACATAACATCTCTCCCCTCTAGGCATAGCAAACTCTAAATCATACCTTAGAGGCGTAGGATGAGGTTGCGTCACTTGAGCGAATGTATGAGAAATCACAGAATGCGTAGCACCACAATTAATTAAAACTCTAGCAAAGTGATCGAGAATGTTTAACGTACCCATGATCAAGTCCGGATGATTCTAAGCATCTTGCAGAGAGATATTATTAACACGTCCCTAGGCTTGCTGTCGTCCTCCACGACCTCTACTAGCTTGATTACCTCGCTCCTGCACACCTCGTCCCTGACTTGGCTGACCAGATTGCTTAGAAGATTCTGCACTGCTGGAAGTAATCTCTACCTGAAGGGGTTGTCCTCCTTGGTACCATTGAGATCCACCAGCTGCAACGGAAGGATACGGTGTATACCTTCCAGGATACTGAGAATACCCACTCTAGTAATAGGGATCTTGCGAATACTAATACTGCCCTGAAGCATAAGGAGCGGCATCACCCTGATAATGGTAAGCACCACCTCGACCCATCTGACCATAACTACCAGACCCTGGAACTTGTTGGATCGGCACTGGTGGTGGCATAGAAGGCTGATGGGGCCTCTGCTGACTCTGAGGACAATTTATAGCTCTATGTCCCATTTTCCCACAAGTAAAACATCCATTGTTGCCTCTCCTACACTCTCCAAAATGCATATCATTACATCTGCAGCACAAAGGAGCACTTCCTCTTCCAGCATCTCCCTGCCTCTAAAATCTAGGACCTCTTGTAAATCTACCACCTTTCCTCTATCCAGTGGCACTAAAACCTCCACTAGAAGAGCTGGAACTAGTCCCACTCCTCTTAAAGCATGGAGTCTTGCGAGGTCATTGAGAAGATTGACCTTTACCTTTATCATCTCCCCTCTGATTCCCATTCTTTTCTTCCTCATCTTCACTTTCACTGGGCATATTTTCTGAGTCCTTAATCCTCAACAAAATCTCATAAAACTCCTGGTAAGTAGCACAAGGAATTGAGGTAGCTATAGAACGCCATTTCTTCTTAGTACCCAACCTAAAACGACGAAGCATATCAACCAGATTAGCAGCAACCTCCGGATGATAGTGAGACAAGTCAATGAATCTCCTATAATACTCATTTGCTATCATCTTCCCCTGCTTTCATTGAGTAAACTCTTGCTTTTTGTGATCAATATATTTAGGGGGAATAAACCTTTTCTAAAACAACTGCTTAAACACTTCCCAATCCATAATTTCCTCTAGGGTCAACTGATAAGACTCCTGTCTCTAGTAGGATGCAGGCTCCGGACCCAAAAACCAGGTAGTCATTTTGACCCACCTATCAGGATGAAGATTCCCCTGACTCTGCATTACACGAAAAGTCTTCTCAATATGATTGATCCATTTCTTCGCTCCTTCATGTCCTTCATTCCCCATAAAATGATTCAACTTCAGGTTATACACAATTTCAAGAGGTGTCATTTGGGGAGGACGAAGCGAAAACTGAATGGCATTAGCAATAGCTTCCCCTAACTAAGCTATATCGGGGAAACTAGGTTCAACAGAAGGACGTGGATCTTTACGAGGCGACATAGTTATGACATAAGACATCAAAATAATTAGAAATTCTCAAGATATGCAGGAACGCAAACCTAATGCTCTGATACCAAACTGACACACCCCAACTTAGATCGAGGCATGCTGGTCGTCATTTGAGGGTGATGTAGCCATGTGCACAGTGCGGAAGCAATAGAGATATAAGGAATTACGAATAAACAAAAGCCAAATCAACTAGAGTACTAGATAAGATAAGGTGCAAGTGTGAGATTAAGTGTGAAATACACAACTAGAGCATAACCTCCTAGATGTAGTCAACCAAGACAAGTACTAATTATAATACCCCTGAGGGTGATCCTACACAGTGATGTTCTGTCAGAACCCTTGTCAGAATCCTCGTGATCCACCAAGCATTTCTACTTAAAACCTGGAAGGGCGCAAAACAGAAAGTGTGAGTGGGCAAAAACAAAGCTTTTCAAACTCATATCATTTCTCAAAAGTTCTAACCCCTCACCGTAAAACCTGTATAATTTTCCCAGAAAAATAGAATATATACATATCTCAAAACCATGCTCAGAAAACGATATTCATAAGTATGTCATGCCAAAGTATTTCAATGCAATGCTATAGGTAAACCAGGCAAAATATATAAATATCAAATATCGCGTCAACCAAATCTCTCTAACTCAAACTGCATTGCTGAGTATATAGCTCACAACCAATCTCAATCATATCAAATCAAATCAAATCCTGCACACGAGTCGGAACCACCTATAGTAGTCTGCATGACAAGACTAGGTGTAAAATAAATATGCTCTAGTGCTACGATCACGTGAAGGCTGTGTGAATGATCGCGGGTCACCTATGAGTCGAAACCACATAAAGTGGTATGTATGACAAACCTATGCACCTGGCTTGGATCCAAGGTGAGCATATGGTACGGGATGTGAACATCATGTGAAAGATTGTGCCCTAACTCTGGGAGCACTAACACCGAGGTATAGGCTTATGAGCTCTCAATACATTACAACATATCTCACATAACCGAAACAATCTCATACCCTTGATTTATGAACTTACCTGGCACTTACCTATGCGTCTGCAACACCAATCATGAATGTATGCAACTACTAATGCATAATTAAAATAGACAGATACTTGCATGGCATTTCCAAAACATATATGCATTTAAACATATTTTCTGGGAAAAATCTCAAGTATATAGGTATATACGGAAAACCAAAAGCCTACTCATTGGTATGTCAAAGGGTAGTAGCCCCTGAGCCTCGATTGATGGCACTCGTCCTCAGGATAGGTCTCACCTATATGCGAAATAACTGAATGAACGTTATTTAAAGCGCATAACCAAAAGTAGGTAATAACTTCTCATACAATGCTCAAATGGGGTATTTGAATATACCACCATGATCTACTCAACCTCAGGAACATCCCCATATTTTTAGAAAAACTTCCCACGCGCGGCCAACCCTGACGGAATCTTTAATCGCCGTTAGGGAATATTCCGCTAAAAATTAGAATATTCTGTTAAAACTAACCTGACGCCGTTAGCTGCCGTTAGGAATATTTTGTCAATATCGGCAGAATATTCTCCTTTCTTCTCCGGTGAATCACAGGTCGCATCGCCGTCTCCGGAAACTGGAAATTCGAAAAACCTTAATATCTTCTTCATTTTTCAACCAAATTTCACAAATTTTATACCAAAATGAAGCTTAAGACAAGTAGAACAAAACCTTACCTTTCAAAAGTCCTAAAACCGATGGAACTCGCTAGAAAATCCCTCGATAATCCGGCTAAACCTGCAACTCGTCGAAACTCAACTTCCCGACGTCCAAATCACTTCATTTTTCTTCTCCAAGCTTCATGAAGACAATCTAAAGATTCCTATAACCTTTGAATCTTCCAAAAACTCCACATTTACGTGTGCATGAACAATGCGCAAATCGGAGATTATGGTTTCTCAGGTTTTTCGAGGTTTCACATCTAAATAATAGTATCAATGGGTTTCTGGGCTCGCAAGGAACTTGAAAATGGTCTCCATAACCTCGATCTATGAAGAAATGGTTCGGTTGAGGTTCGTCTGTACGTATGGTACAAAAATAGAGAAAAACCGAGAGGGAAGATAGAGAGAGTGTGTGAGTGTGTGTAGTCCTAGTTGGGTCACCAACCAGCACAAAACCTTAAGTCCTTTAGTTCTAATTGGTCCGAAAATATTAGGGACTTAACGAATTGGTCCAAATCCAAAATTTAAATCACACAACACCACAAACGCTCAAGGGCATATTTGACATTTCACACCTAAAAATATAATATTTCGGGACGGGTTGTCACATATATTTTCACCATTGACCTAGTTAATTATAAAAAAAATTAAAAAAATGAGGTGAACACATTACAATATATGAACCCTAGTTTTTTTTCATTGTGTGCCCAACTACTTAACTAATCAATTTGCAAGGACATAATTTTATAATGAAGCAATTCTAGTTACATTTTTTTGAAGAAAAAAATTTGGTGTCAGAATTTGAATTTTATTTGGTTAAAATGTTCAAAAAAATATTTTACTGTTGTAGGCTTATTTTATTGAACAATTATAGAGGAAATAAGGAGAGTGGGCCAGTGGCAAGGAAAGAGAGATTTAATTGTGAGATGTGTGTTATTCCATCCCATTGTGCCTTTATTTATAGTAGTAGGAAAGGTTAATTCCTTACCTTAATAGGATTACAACTCTAATAGGATAATATCTAACCCTAGAGATATGGTAAAATCTACTAAAGATATCCCAAATACTTTAGGATTTACACAATCACATTCCTAAATTATACATGACTGCAACAGTCCCCTTTGAGAGTTTAAATTCTCAAACAAAACATCGCATTAGGTCTTACAAGACGAAAGTATGCATTGGTGAAGTCATTAGCATAACTGGTGAATGCGAGTCTCAAATTAAAGAAAGTATGCATTGGTAGTAAAAACTCATAAAATCTCGCTATGGTAAGAGTAAAAGAACTTTAGCGCAATATGCTTGATGTTGTATCCCTTGATGTATCCCTTCTTCAACTGCTCAATACATGCTGCATTGTCTTCAAAGATCGTAATACGAAGGTCAATGATGGTAGAAAAACCATTAGTGCTTTGAATATGTTCCATGATTGCTCTCAACTAAAAGCATTCATGTGAGCCTTCATGCAAGGAAAGAATCTCAGCATGGTTCGAAGAAGTCGTAACTAGCATTTGCTTGGTAGACCTTCAAGATATTATGGTGTCTCCAATAGTAAAGACATAACCTGTTTAAGAACGTGCTTTATATAGGTCAAACAGATAACTTGCGTCTGCATAACCAACAAGGTGAGAATCAACCCGAGGACCGATGGAGGTGGCGGTTCCTCTCTAAGATTCATGGGTAGAGAACAAGCCCAAATCCGTCGCACCCTTGAGGTAGCAGAAGATGTCTATAACAGCATTCCAGTGTCTGCATGTAGGTGCATTGTTGTATCTTGCCAAAAGATTCATAAGGACAGAGATGTTGGGTCTAGTGCATTGAGTCAAGTACAATAAAGCACCAATTGCACTTAGGTATGGAACTTCAGGCTCCAAAATCTCTTCCTCATCCTCCTTGGGAAGGAAGGGATCTCGTTTAGCATCTAGAGTTCGAAAAACCATAGGAGTACTCAAAGGCTTCGCTTTATCCTTATTAAAATGTCACAGCACCTTCTAGGTGTATTATGATTGATGTACTTAGATTCCATCCAAACAATGCTCGATCTTAAGGCCAAGACAATATCGAGTTTTCCCAAGGTCTTCATCTTAAATTCTGATTTCAAGTGAACGGCTGTTTCCTCAAGCTCTTTGAGCATTCCGTTAAGGTTTATGTCATCGACATAAACTGCAACAATCGCAAATCCGGAATGTGACTTATTGATGAATACGCATGGGCATAGATCATTGTTCACATAACCCTGACTTGTCAAATATTCACTCAGACGGTTATACCACATCTGCCTGGATTGTTTTAATCCGTAGAGCGCTCTCCTTAATCTTATTGATAGGGTGTTCTATGGTCTAAAACTATTTGAACCAGTTAATGGAAGTCATTCGGGAACTTTCATGTAGATTTTTGTATCTAGATCCTCATAAAGATATGCGATTACCACGTTTATTAGCTGCATTACCAATTTTTCAGAAACTACCAAACTAATAAGGTAGCAAATCATTATGACGTCCATTACGGGAGAATACGTCTCCTTGTAATTAATCCTAGGACATTGAGAGAAGCCTTGCGCTACGAGGCATGCTTTGTATCACACTATTTCACTATTCCCATTACGCTTACTCACAAAATCCCACTTGTAGCCCACGAGCTTCACACATGGTGGAGTAAGAGCTACATGCCTAAACACTTTACGTTTCGCAAGTGAATCGAGTCCGACCTAGATTACTTGTTTCCAGTTTGACCAGTCGGTTCTAAGTCGACATTCATCAACGGAACGTGGTTCAATGTCATCGCTAAGCACGATGTCAGTAGTTACTGTGTATGCAAAGGCATCATCAATTATCATCTTATTTTGATTCCAAACCTTATCCAATACTGCGTAATGGACCAAAATCTCACAATTCTTGAAAGGCCGGTTTACCTCGTCTAGGACATCACCGTAATCTAGAATAACCTCATGCATTGGAACAAATGAGCAAGTAATGGTCAGATCATTTTCCTCTTCTGGGGTTGTGAATCATTTGAACCAAAGGGTCTACCACGCTTCAGGGTAAGAACAAGTGATTGGCTAGCCACCAGTGTACAGAGCCGCATAGGAGGTGCAACCGACCCTCTTTTGAGGAAGGCTCGTCCTTGTAGGGGTGATGTTATGACGTACTCTTGGTACGTCGATCATTGCAGATGCGTTTGTAATTGGTATATGTGATCTCGTCACCTTTGCTAGATCAGTAAAAGCATCTGGCATGCTTTGAGCAACACTCTGAAGATCTAGAATACAACTCACGATAATTCGCGGCGTTCTACAGCAACGTTAGCGTTCTTATCTCCCCCTAACGACTGGAAGACTGTCTCATCAAAGTGAAAATTATCAAAACGTGCGATACAGAGATCTTCTATCAAGGGCTCTAAGTAGCGAATAATTTATGGCGAATCATAACCAACATAGATTCTCATTCTTCTATGAGGACCCATTTTGGTACGTAGTGGCGGTGCAATTGGCACATAGACTACATACCCAAACACACGTAAATGAGAGACGCAGGGCTCGTATCCAATGACCAACTATAAAAGTGAATGAGATTAGGTAGTGGTGGGCCTCAGGTTGACCAACATAGCTGCATGTTATATTGCATAGCCCTAGGAAGATACCGGTAATTTGGTTTGCGTAACCAAAGTTCAAGCTATTAATTGAAGGAACTTTATGAAAGCTTCTGCCAGGCCATTTTGGGTGTGAACATGGAGTATAGGATGTTCAACTTCAATCCTAATTGACATGCAATAATCATTAAAAGTATGTGAGTTAAACTCTCTAGTTTTATCCATTCGAATAGACTTGATTGGATAATCAGGGTGGTGAACCCTTAGTTTAACAATTTGAGCTAGGAGTTTCGCAAATGCAGCATTGCATGTCGATAGTAAGCAGACATATGACCAACTTGTCAATGCATCAACCAACACCATAAAGTATCTAAATGGTCTGCATGTTGGTTTGATAGGTCCATAAATATCCCCTTGAATCCTCTAAAGAAACTAAGGAGGGTTGTGAATAATCTTTGTAGATGAGGGTTGAGTATTCAACTTCCCTAAGTGACATGCTTTGCAAGGCGGGAATCCAGTATAAGGAGGTAAATGATGCCCGTGTGAAGATTTGAGGATACGACGCATCATATCCCATCAAGGATGTCTCATACGGTCATGCCAAAGAAGCAAAGTGCTCTGGAACCCGGGCTCAAGGCTGGCCATGTGGTGGGTCTCTGTGGCTCAAATGGTTGTGATGTACAACCCATTTGGGAGACGTTCCAGCTTCTCGTGAATATGCTTCTAGCCATGCTCGTAAAAAGTGATACGAATAAATTTAGAACCATTATCTTCAATGGTTTCAATATGATATTTATTATCTCAAATATATTTAAAACTTAGCAACGTTGTTCAGGAACGGAGAGAATAGAAGGATTCTTTAATGGTTAATTTGGTACCATTAGACAACATTATACGGGCTTTTTTGTGTCCTTCAATCAGGTTGGATGAGCCTTAGAGAGTTGTTAGAGGTGCATTTTTAGTAATAAATTAGTAAAATAGTGTTGCTCGTGCAAGATGTTGTACTTGGTGGCACTATCAACCAGACAACTAACTTCCCCACTAGTCATACCTAGAAATAAATTAATTGAACCAGTCACATGCATAAATATAGTTCCATTCATTCAATTAATCAATCGAGAAATAATATCCATAATTCAAAACAAACCAAACCAAACAAATTATTCCAAAAAACTTAGAAAATTAAACCATAAACCTAGAAAATAGAGGGGGGTTTGGCCACTCCTAGTGGGTTTAACCACTAAGGGTAAAAACCACCCTAAAACATGTCTTAGAAAAATAAACTTTATTCTTTCGTAGGGGCTAATGCCTCCTGAAAAATCTGAAACCTCCATAGTTGTGGTAGTATCATCAGGATGTTCCACATGTGCAAAGTTAGACTCACTAGGGGAATGATACTTAGCAATGGCTTCGGGGGTAGCTCAGCATACACGTGAAAATAATCCCTTGATCCAAAGTGGTAGCACATGTCCATTATAGTGGAATTCAATTGAACATTAGCTCTTCCCTTATTCTTGAAGTTTGTGGCCATAGGAGCAAAGGGATTGTGCTTCTAGGTCAAATTTTCTCCCTTGGCAGGTGCTTTGCTCTATTGACCTTGGGCCTGGGACTGGGTTTGATGTCCAGTTCCACAGCCACGACAATTCTTCCGTCATTTGTGGCTGCTAGAATTGGTTGCATGCACTTCAAGCATAGCGTTCGAGCCAGTGGGTCGAGCTTGATGATTTTTCATCAAAAACTGGTTCTACTTTTCAGTGAAAAGTTAAACAGAGATCAAATCCAAAAATTTGGTGAACATATGTGCCTTATATTGTTGCTGCATGACAATATTGGTGGCATTAAAGGTCTAGTAGGTATTCTCCAAGAGATCATGTTTCGTCAAGTCCTCGTTACAGAACTTGAGTAGTGATTGGATTCTACAAACTTCAGAGTTGTATTCATTAACGGACCTAAAGTCTTGGAAGCGAAGATGTTGCCAATTGTATCTTGCTTTGGGAAAGTAAATGTCTTTCTGGTGATCGAAACGATCGACTAGTGCAAGCCAGAGGGTGCATGGGTCTTCCTTAATAAGGTACTCCGTCTGCAGTGCATCATGGATGTGTCTTCAGATGAAGATCATAGCAGTAGCTTTCTAAGCTTTGTCAACCGAGACATATGTAGCCTCTTCGATATCGGCTCAAAGATTCTTCGCAATAAGATGGAGCTTCATGTCTTGAACTCACTTCAGGTAATTTCTTCCAGATACCTCCAAAGCGATGAAATTGAGCTTTTTCAAGTTCGATATGTCCCTAAAATAGAGGGTACAAAAACAATGTGGTTAGTCATATGGTAAGCCATAGGCGTATAGTTTAGAACATTCAAGTTCTATAGACATGTATAGGATTAATTTAAACATGAAACTTCGGGTTTCATGGTGTAAATTTTGAATGAAAACTTCAGGTTTCAAAGGCACTAAATTTAAAACTTCAGGTTCAATTTAGTTTATGAACGATTAGCTCGTAAAAGAGAGGTTCATGCAAGAACACAGAATACAATGTACTGACTTAAGTGCAGTGGATTTGAGTTGCTTTAGGAACTCAAGTGTGAGAGCTTCAGGACAACGAAAGGATGTTAATGGTTCAAATAAGAAAAATAAATTATTGAATCGTTAATATCCCAAAGTGATCTTCAGGCCAATAATTTTGGATTTCTTTTCAGATTAATGGATTGCTGGTCACTTTTAATTAATTCAATAGTTTGAGACTATATGGGGTCGATCGTGGAAGTAAAAGAATGACAGACGGGTCATATTAGCTTTGGTTGGTGATGGGTCAAGTGACAAGGATATTGTAGCTTAATTAACATTAACCAAAACATCCCAAAAATTAAATGGGTATGGTCATAAAGCGTAAATGCCAAAACTTGGCATTAGGTCGAAAAAAATAACGAGACCTAGCTCACATGGGATGGCTGCAGTATGGGACAAGGCCTTGCACCATGGCTGCAGGCTATTGGGCCACGGGGAGGGCTGCATGGGCAACCTAGATATGGCTACAGGCCATTAGGCTGAGTCTGGGATGAAGCTCAGCAATGCAAAGCTACTGGCAATAGGCTAAGTGTAAGAAGCCAAGCTAAAAGCTAGCTTCTGGATACAGGCCAAGGTGCAGTCGAGCTTAGCAATGTAATGCTGCTGCAGGGGGCCAAGGTGCAAGGCGAGCCCAGCAAGCATCAAGCTTGCTGCAGGCGAGTCGATGAGCAAGGCGAAGCCTAGCAAGCTTCAATCTTGTTGCAGGTAGAACAAAACTATTGGACAAGCCCAACAAGCAGCATGCTTGCTAGTTTTGGACCAGAGGTGCGTACAGGTCCAACAAAGGCTACAGGCTTGTGAAAACCCTATATTAGGCTTAGGGTCTGGTTGTCCGTGGCGTGTAGCAAGCCCAAAAGGCTGCTACAAGTGGTCCAGACGTCATCAAGCACGATGTGGCTGCAGGCTAGCGGGCATTCGTCGGTTCCAGTAGCGGTGTAACTAGGACCCGCAGCGAGGCCGCAAAAAATCCCAATTTAAAATTTTTTTCAACTATAGGGTTTTAAAAACCATAATTACTTCTAATTTCTTTTGATCCTTTGACTCATAAATTCCACATAGCAAAAATTGCGTAATGCATAAAACATGTGTGTGTGTGTGTGTGTGTGTGTGTGTGTGTGTATGCACACACTAGCATATGGGCACACACAAAGCGTGTGAGAAATTTTTTTATTTTTTTATCTTTTTTGAAATAGAAGGATAGAGGAAGAGAGTGATAGAGAATGTGGGAGTGGGAAGGTTTATTTATTTATATTTAGAGATATGTTAGGATTACATGTAGGTGATGCTTTGAAGGAAAAAAAACAGCAAAATTTGGTTGTGTGAAATTACATTTCTGCCCCATATTTCATATTCATGTTCTGTTTTAATTAGATAGTTAAACTGGTAATTTCATAGGGCTTTGGTTGACAATGAATGTTTTATTAATTAGTAGAGATATATATATTGACAAATATATGAAACATATACAATATATATATCAGAAGGTAAATATAAATGTACAGGATTCATGTATCTTGGGGAATGTTTTCATGCTTTGTGGTCATTTCAAATATCTTCATTTATTTTAAGCGTACCTAATTGGTAGAAACCAAGAAAAGCCTTTGAATTTGTAGAAGAGCCTCCTCCACAATCTTTTAGTTCCTTAGTTTCTAGCAAGAATGTGCTAATAAAGTGTTGCAGACCAACTAAACAATATTTTACTGAACAATTATAGAGGAAATAGGGAGAGGGGGCCGGCGGCAAGGAGAGAGAGATGAGAGAGATTTAATTGTGAGATGTGTATTGTTCCACCCCATTGTACCTTTATTTATAGTAGTAGGGAAGGTTAATTTCTCATGCTAATAAGATTACAACTCTAATAGGATAATATCTAACCTGGAGATATGGTTGATATGATGCCACTTGGCATCATATTATTGTGACATGTATATCATTGGCTAATTAGAAATTGTAACTGATTGTGGTTAAAGTTGTTAGTTTATTGCTTAGCTTATAAGTATGTTCATAGTTAGTATAAATAGGGGTTCTTGTAAAACAGCATGAGTCAGTTGTAAAATTATCATTTGTGTAATAAAAAGTTACTTTTACAGTGCAATTGAGAAAGACATAGTGAGGGTCTTAACAATGGTAGAATCTACTAAAGATATCTCAAATACTCCAAGATTTACACATTTACATTCATATATTAAATATGACTGCAACATTTATGAGAACATAATGTTAAATTAATTCAAAAAACGTTAACATAAAAAAAAAAATTGTCACCCACTCAAATTATCACATAAAATTGTAAAAACCTCATATTTAAGGATTTTATTATAATGACTCTCCCATTGGAGGCAGTATTCATTTAGAGATACAAAGATTCCCTTTAAGTCCTTAAATGAGTACTCAAAGGTAGTCGTGGAAGTCCCTAAATAGGGACTCCCATCGGAGATGCTAAGACATTAGTTTGTAGTGAAGAAAATGACGAGTGCTGTTTTGCAAAGAAATACTAAATTTAATCTAATGATCATATGATTTCGAATTTGGGTGTTTTTTGGTATAAACGATTGGATCGTTAAAATACATTATACAGTGGGATCCACAAAAACATATGTCAAAATGTGTGTGTTTCCGAATGCTAACCGTTAAGGTCACAGTCGGCAATGGGTGAAACATCAAAGAAAATTCTAGATTGAAACTTCCTCTCAAGCTATTGAACCAGTCCACTGCGCTAACGTGTTGGGGGACTTGTTATCTCACCATCATGGAAACCCCACACGGTTTCAATGAAGATTTGAAACCACACGACCTCACACGGTTTCAATTAAGATTTGAAACCCCACGCGGTTTAATTGGACATTTAAAACCCTACACGGTTTCACTAAACATCAGAATAGTATGTCTGTCAAACAATTATTTTGAACTTTATCTCAGTGAACAATTTCTTTAGCACGTAGCCCTCTATTACAGTGGTGGAAAGAAGTATTATTCTTACACTAAGGCATGAATTTGAACCTCGTTGATTTTCTAATCTAACATTTAATCTAACAAATATATCGTTTGACAAAAAAAGAAAAAAAAAACAATTTCATACTTATATTATTTAATCACGTAAATATATGTGTGTTTAAACCATCACATGGTGGCTCAGTGGTTAGGGACTCTAGACCCGTATTTTATAAAACATGTCTTGAGCTTAATTCTCGACGCTGTTGAATCGCAGATGGTGGCCAGAGAGAGAATGAAATACATCTACGAGTCTTCTTGGTTCCGAAAGGATGGAATGCGGTGGCAACCCTTTTAAAGAAAAATATATATGTGTGTGTGTGTGGTCCTAATACCAAATTAAGGGCTGGGATTACATCAATGCTGTTGACTTAAAGTCAGCTTCAAGGGAGTGTTGAAAGAGAAGATTTCCCCCAATAAAATGAATGAGAGTAAATGAATTAAATGAAGAAAGAAGAACTGCTTTTTCTCTCTATCTTCTGATCAATGTCGAGTCCAGATTCATCATCATCATCATCAAGTGGTGGAGAAACAGCAGCTATTGCTATAGCCATGGGTAAGGATCAATGTCTGTCCTCGTTACCTTTTTCTTTTCTGCATTTGTTTATAATTCATTCGTCAGTAATGAGTTCTCAATTTTGCAGTGGTGATCTTAGTCAAGATCGTTATCGCAATTGCAGTGTGTCAGAAATGTAAGGAAATCGCAGAAAAGAAACGAATTCAGAATGGTAGCTTAGTGAAGATCGCAAGTCCAGACTTTCGGGCACTCACAATGGACAACTTCCTAAATGATATGGAAAGAGAGAAGCCCATCAGGTTCACTCTCAACAGCTCCGGATTGCTACCGATAACTTCACTAATCTGTTGGGCCAAGGAGGATTTGGTGCAGTTTATAAAGGAATATTTAGCAATGGAACTCTTGTAGCAGTGAAGGTTCTATATGGAAGTTCGGATAAGAGAATCAAGGAACAATTTATGGCGGAAGTTAGTACAATCGGAAGAACCCATCACTTCAATCTGGTCCGTCTTTATGGTTTCTGCTTCGAGGAACACCTCAGAGCACTTGTTTACGAGTACATGGGAAATGGATCGCTTGACAAGTACTTATTTAGTACCAACACGGTGGCGTTAGGATTTGAAAAGCTTCATGAGATTGCTGTGGGGACAGCAAGAGGGATCGCTTACTTGCACGAAGAATGCCAACAGCGGATTGTCCATTACGACATAAAGCCTGAAAATATTCTATTGGATGCAAACTTCTTTCCAAAAGTAGCTGACTTCGGTTTGGCCAAGTTGTGTAACAGGGAAAATACTCATATAACCATGACAGGGGGGAGAGGGACTCCGGGTTATGCTGCACCGGAAGTTTGGCTGAGGTTTCCTATAACACATAAATGTGATGTCTACAGCTTTGGAATGCTATTGTTCGAGATCATAGGAAGGAGAAGGAATCTCGACGTCAATATTCAAGATAGCCAAGATTGGTTCCCGAGGTGGGTATGGAAGAAGTTTGAACCGGGGGAATTAGGAGAGCTAATGGTAGTTTGTGGAATAGAGGAGAAAGATAAAGAGAGGGCAGAGAGAATGGTAAAGGTAGCTCTGTGGTGTGTACAGTACATGCCCGAGTCAAGGCCTTTGATGAGTGTCGTTGTTAAAATGTTGGAAGGTGCAGTTGAGATTCCTACACCTTCAACTAACCCTTTCCAGCACTTGATGTCGGACACTCCGTACCCTACTGCACCTGTCTATGATACTTCAAATCCAACAGACAGTACCGCCAGTGATTTTTGTTCGGTTCCTTCTCAAACTGTAACTGGACATAGCGTCGTCAGTGGTACTCCTATCATGAAGAAATATGAGATTGAAATAGTGTCTGCCTAGGCAAACTAAATTCTCTCTCTCTCTCTCTCTCTCTCTCTCTAAGTGTGTAATATCTTTTTGTTTTATGACCACCGATAAAGGATGACAACGTTATTCATCATATTCTGTAGATTCCGGAGAGTAAATGTATGGCATCTCCTTTCATCAAACTACTCCGTGAGGAGTTCCATATATCGAGTTAATGTTAAATCCTTCTGAAGTGAATAAATTTTTTGGAGGTTTGTGGAATTTACAGTTCAGATTCTGTGGTAGCTACTTATTATATCCATGCCTCGATTTACCGCATTGATTTGCGTCTAATATACACATACAACTTCGACTTGCTATTATCTTGGCTTGTTATATCACACAGCCACTTCACTATTAGGCAAGTCTATTAGATGACCTGTGACAATAACTAGAGAAACTAAGTAGTTGACATGTGACAATAACTAGAGAAACTAAGTATGGAGTCTCTGACCAACTTAAGTCATAATATAAAATGATGGAGCATAATAATTTACCTTCGTATGGTCCTTTGAGATGACAACCGTCTACCCCGATCATTGGTCTGCATCCTGCTTTGAATCCTTTCTTGCAAGCATCAAGACAAACATATAACCTCTTAAAGAATGAAGGATCTACACTCACTTTCATAGTACTTCCCACATTTGTTTGCCTTCCTTCTTCACAATATTCCCAAATTTTAGCATATTGCTCATCATATGACCCTCTTAACACTTGTAGGGCTTCTGTCCCTGCTCTAAAACACTGACTAATCCCAACATCCAACTCCATGTCCCTTTTTATTACATCCTGTAAAGTTTTTGCAGTCATGCCCGGATGATCTTTAAATCGATTCAAATACTTCTCAGCAATGAACTTGTATGTCACATACTTATTTTTCCACACTCTACTGCATATATGTTTATCATTAAGAACTTTGATTTGCCAAGTGGTATCATTTTGCATTACACTTGCATGCAATCTCCAAGGATACCCTACTGCACAAACTGCAGTAACCCTACCCCTATCATTCTTCTTCAGATCAATATCATAACCCCCATAAATCGAATACCTCTTGATGGCGGTTTTCAGGTGTTTAGCTTGTGCAAACCTCATCCTAATTTTGAAACTAGGTTTATCCATATCAGTTTCTTCATTAAACTCAGGATCTCTCTCAGTAGAATCTTCATCATCATCTGAATTATGAGGACTATGCAATTCCTCAGAGTTGTGCTCTTTCTCCTCAGGTAGCTCATTATCAATAATATTTTTAGGTATAACAGTCCTCTCTACAACAGGTCTCGTGTTTGTCCTTATAGATGAGATGTCCACATACTTAGCAAACAACAAATCATCATCTTCCATAGCAGCATCATTTTCAGAATCATACAACTCATAGTCAGAATCATCACTATCTGTTCCATGATTACACCGATAACCAATCTCCCCATCCTCTTGTAAAAAGGTTTCATATAGCCCTTCACTATTGACTTCATATTGCTCCCCACTTTCTTCTAAAACATTTCCATATACCCTTTTACCCTTATCTACATTAGGGTTAGGAATTTCAGTTGACCATAGGCTATTAAGAACTTCATCTTGTACCTGAGTATTGCTTTGAATGTGAGAGAACACTTTTTCTGGGACTTGAGTGGACGCATCACCCATTATCTCATGAAAAAAAATCATTAAAGTTTGGTTCTGGAACTAAAATTGACCTGTCCGCATCATGCTCCACATAGATTGTCATTTCCCTTGAACTAGGGATAATGTTAATCATAGCTGATATGTCATTGTCACCATCTAGTGGATGCAAAGCACATTGAGGGTCCTCTCCTGGCTTGGTGAAATGAAATCTCTTCACATGTTTGTATCCAACTTCTTCCATCATATACTTGAGTTCATGAGTTGACAACAAGTCTGGATCTACATTATCAAAATATATCATCTGCCCTCCGCATATGAACTTGAGTGTAAACAAATCAGCCCCTGCAATTTGATAGCACATGTATCTCAACCTATGTAATACAGAAAAAATCACTTATGCATTGCAGTACTGGCCAACTAGGGCCTACATCAAACCACACTACCAATTAAAGACAAAATTGAAAGACATATATGCATTCGAACAAGTACAAAGTGATACAAGAATGAAAATTCAAGTAAGACGTGTTGGCATTGAAAAATAAACAATGGTTTATTAGAAGTATTAGGATTTTCAAACAAAATTAAATCATACCTAAGAAATTAGGTGCGACTTCACCTTCACCCCTTCTCCTAGCCATTGAAGTGGTTTTCCGAGTTTAATTTCACTTGGGTTTTGGTTGGTCTGCAAATTTGAGGGGTGGGATGTGTTTTTCACAATGGGTTTGGCTTGATCTGCAAGACTAGGTTAATAGGATTTGAGGTGATGGTTAACGAAGATGGACGTCCACCAATGGCTATCTGGGAGCAAGATGAGATACGGGGACTGTTGAGTTTTTTTATCTTCACAAGTTTCTTTATTTGTAATTTTATTTTAATTCAATCATGTTTTTGTCCTTTTATTTTCTAAAATAAATAAACTTAATTTTGATAGTTTTTATTTAACAGAAGACTAACGGAATTTTGGATTTGGACCTTAATTGCTAACAGAGCTCACCACAGGGGTTTAATTAATAGCTTTTTCACCACAAGGGTCACATTGAAAGTGACGTGTCACCACAGGGACTACAAAAAAAATTTGGCCATAAATTTTTATGGATGTTGTGGAATTTATAGTTTAGATTCAAGTGGTAACTATATATTGTGTTTTGTAAGTTGAATATTCATTATAGAAAAAGAAGTACAAGCACTACTACAAATTTTAACATACATGACGCAGTTTATAGGTCATGTTAAAAGTTTAATGACGCAAGGATTTAGCGTCATTGAATTAAGAACTTGAGTCATCTATAACCATTTAAGACGCAGATTAAGTGTCATATACAGAGAAATGAGCGTCATGGTATACTAAACATGACATCTATATAGTGTCATGTACTATAGCACTGAAACCATTTGCAACATCATTGAATATTAGCAATGACACACAAAGCATGTCATAAACCGTTCAATACATGTCCTGAAATATGTTTGATGACATATATAATGTATTTTTAATTTGAAAGCACGACCTACATAATTCATCCCGGGAGCAAGATATTGACCTCAAATGAAACAATATTGCTTCATAAATTTGAAATTTATCCACCACCGAAGTATTACAAAAGACAATATAATGTATAGAGCTTTCCTACTAATAAAACTGTAAGTTCACTTAATTTAAAATCTGGTTATTCTCAAAATCTGGTTCAGCATAAGATCACCAACAACAAATATCCTCCTCCCTTGACGCAGGAGAGACTCCCACTTTTCTACACAAAAATGATCAACATTAATTAAAAAAATCAATAAGAATAACAATTCTTACTTTCACATGCTAAAACCAAAAAATAAACTGCAAAGGGCCATTCTGATTATCTCTAGAATCTTGGAAAATTTGAACTTAAAATCATTATTTCCGTATCCTACACAGATGAATCAGGTCAAACAAAAAGATCAACAAAAGTGCAGTGTAGTTTAAGATCACATGGAAGAAAATAAACGAACACAATAAATTCTCTCTAACCATTCTAGTATAAAATCAAAGGTTGATTTAAAGTAACCGTGCAATAAAAATAAAAAAAGGCATCCATTAATCTGTGATAATCTAGAAAATAGGACAGCTGTACATACAAGTAACAAAAGCATCTAGTAATCATATTGTTTCATAAAAAAATAGCACAAAAAATTAAGGCAAGAAGAGAAAGAATCTCACTTGCATAGGATCTGCATGAACGGAGGATTGACTGGTAGCAGGGGCAAAGGCACTTGATTTGGATGAGGCCTCAGACTCTTTATTTGTCTGACTACTTAATGCAGAAATCTCTAAGACTAATGAGCCTTTCTTCACACGTTTTGCACCAGCAGTTGTTGAAACCAACAATTTACATAATTAAATTGCCCACCAGTGCCAACCCTAGTAAATTAACAGTTAGAATATTGGTATAGAGATATTCTCCTCGTCGATGGGTATTGAGATGAAGATGTATGAGGGTTAAGAGTCCCCAGCAAACCTATTAGTAATCTTGACTATAAAATAGATATTAAGAACTTCGGCCCACGTTGACCTGAGCTCATCGATAGAGTTTTCCATGTAATCCCATCTGAATACCGAAGCTGGAAATAGCTCATTACCCTTGAGAGGGAAGGAGTACATGGGAGGGATGCCATCGTGATCCTTGCAACCACTAACTTATTCAAGACCCAAAGTGGGTTGAGGTAAAGATTGCCAAGTTGCCCCTGGACCTAAAAACTGCTAAAGATGTGTCCAAGTTTAAGAAGAAAAAAAGGAAAAAACTGGAAGAGGTTATTACAAAAGAGGTTCAAACCAAAGTTTCCGAGAAGAGGGCTAAGCCAACGCGTAGTTCCAGCGGTCGCCAAGGAACGGTGCTAGAAACTGTTGACCTCACTTCTTCAGCTGAGGAAGGCTTTCAGCAGCCATCGACAATCAATGGTGAAGAAGGGAGAGATCCTATCCTCAATAGAGTTGGAAGCCTTGTCAGAGGTTGTTTGGAGCAAACTTCTTCTGTGGTAGCACAAAAACAGATGTCGTCCAATCAACAACAGTAACTGCAACATCAAAGTTCTCAAATTCAAACTTCCATTTTGTTCACCCGCGACTCCACCTTTGAGTTTACCCATGTCGCACTTCTAGCTAAGGAAATAACTGGTGGTTTCTCCGAAGTGCTACTTACTCAACCGGTTGGCCCTGAAGGGACATCTAGTGAACCATTGTGCTTAGTAATCAAACCTATGCATGATTTAGTGCCACTTTGCATAAACGCAAGTGGTCTCCGTGATGCCAGACATGCTCAAGCTTAGTCCGCTTAGCAGCCTCTCCTGGTGATTTTAGAGAGGTGATGGCTAAGGAAGATATCCTAGTGATTTCAAAGAGGTGATATGCGATTAGCCCTTTTGCTGTTTTTCCTCTTCTTCAATTTCTAGCATCGCTCCTCATTTTTCTTCTTTTTATAACCGTACTTCCCTTAGGCTAATGCATAGACAAAGGCTTTGGTTCGTACCCAGACGGACAAGATCTCCAAACTCAAACTGGCCAACAAGAGCAAGTTGGGCAGCAAGATCAAACTTGAAAGGGACTTGCAGAAGAAAAGTTCCAAACTTGAAGCACTTCTAGATACCATGACAACAAGACATGAAAGAAGAAATTCTATCTAGGGACAACATGCTTTGCAAGTGTTCGTGCAAGAATAAATTGTATGCACCCAAGCAACCACGCCAAGCTAAACAATGCATCTAACTTAGTCTTACTCGAATATGCACCAACAAGCAATCAAGCTGGGCTATGAAATAAACACGCAACACGCATGAAAAAACAAGAAGAAAACCACAAAGGGCAAACACACAAAGGTCCAAAATCGAAGATTACTAAGGATCATGAGTTTAATTTTCCAAATGAAGGAGTTACAACCTTGTTTATGAAGACAAAAGCCCTAGAATTTCTTAAAACGTGCAAACAAAAGAGAAAATATGGAAGCATGCTCAACTTCACCACCAAAGCCGACAGAGAAGACGAGGAAATGAAGAAAAATTCAAGAGAAAAATTAAGGGTTTTACCTTACCTAAGGAAAGTTTTGGCGCAAAGCACGGGAGTACACGAATTGGGAGCGCAATGCAAAGTAAAGGAGTAGAGGGAAGAATTTTAGAAGAAAAATAAGTTAAGAAAGAGAAGAACAGGGAAAGACAAATTAAATGCTTGTCCTAGGGAATAGAGACAATTAAAGCAGTTGTCATACATAGATGAAAGAATACCTAGCGCTATCTTGGGTGATGAGACGTGCATGAGAAACAAGGGTGCACATCCCCATGATGTCATCAGCAGCCATGCAGGAAGGGGGAAAGGTCTTATCAAGGAACTCACGTTCAAAATTTCTTTGGGCCAGGATTGATTATCTAGCCCGTTCAAAGACCTTTCACAACCCTAATAATCAAAGGGGCTAATTTTAGGGCCCAAAAATGTCATATGCAAGCCCAATCAAGTCTCAAAGCCCAATTGTCATACAAGCCCTAAACCAGTCATACAAGCCCCAAGCCAAGCCAAGCCTAAACGCATGCAAATGTGCAAAATCAAGAAAGTAAGATATTGACAGTCATTGCCACGCTATAATAATTAAACCGGATATTTACATAAATCATGCCATGCCTTATCACGCTAACTACTATTCATGCTAAAATAAGCTCAAGTCATATGCTTGGGGCTTGCCAAGTGAATTGTGATGTAGATGATTACAGAAGTTTATCGGGCCTACGTGAAGTCAAGATTATGGAAGACTTTAAGCTGCTTGAGAGCCCAAAGATCTAAGCCTATAATCTTTGAAGTCAACCAATCTTGTTCCTTATTTCCCTAGCAAGCCAACCAATCTAGTTAGGAAGGAGCTAAACCCTAAGTCTTAAGTTCACGTGAAAGCCTGGCAAATCATGCATTTAATGAACAGAGATGCTAACTTTCTCTTCCTAACTCACGCAGAAAAACGACGCATGAAAGCCATGAGATGCATTACCAGAAGTAACACATGTGGAAGTTGACCTAGGAAAACAACACTTTGGGAAGGAGGTGTAGTGCAATCTTCACGAGTGCAACATTGCTAATTTGCATTATATCAATAAGGAAGGCCATAGTTATATCAAGAGAAAGAGGAAGGAAAACCTAGCCAAAATTAGAGATTCCCTAGAGAGCATGGAAAGGCATCATTCACCTACAATAGGGGCAAAATTGAGTGCATAGAGAGATCATCATCACAAGGGAGAGAGAATAATATAATAGAGAGAACATGAGAGGGGATTCAAGGTTGTATTGCACCAAGCTAGGGAAATCACTTACTAAGTTCAAATAGTCTTGGATTTTAGGGAGCATTATATTCCTGCAACCTTAGAGTTTTTCCTAACCTTCCCTCAATCCTCTCAGCTAGCAGAGGCCTCCTTAGAGCATCTCCAGTAGAGTCCTTATAGAGGGACAACCACCGTATAAAATGAGTATAAAACAAATAAGGGGACAAAATGAATCTCCAATGGATTGGAAAGTGAGTTCCTAAACTATAGGAACTTGCCGAATACTTGGTGTATGTACCCAATTATATGGACTCTATAGGGACTAAAATGATAGACCTAATAGGACAATTTAAGGAGAAAGGTAGGTGTGGGTCCCAGTAACATGGTCCTGTCTTTTTTTTTTTTCAAACGTTTAATATGAAAGGTCCATATTGATTCTTGCTTTTCAATTTTTTTTACCATTGAAAGATAGTTCTAATTAAATAACGATTTCAATTTAGGTTACTTTGTCATGTTTGTTTTCAATTTTTTTTTCTCTTTTCATATTGCCTCCATTGAAAGATTAACAGTTTCAATTTGGGTTACTCTCTAATGTTGTTCTCTCATCATTCCTATAACTACAAAATTATCTAACCAAAACTTACCACAACTTCATCTCCTATACTCAATTCATTCATTCTAGTTACGTTTTCATGATGAAAAAAATTGGTGTCAGAATTTGGATTTTTTTTGGGTTAAAATGTTCACAAAAATATTTTACGAGAACGTAATGTTAAATTAATTCAAAAAATGTGCACATAATCAAATTATGACATAAAATTGTAAAAACCTCAAATTTAAGGATTCTACTATAAGGACTCTTCCATTGGAGGCAATATTCCTTTAGGGACATAAAAATTCCCTCTAAGTCCTTAAATGAGTACTCAAAAATGGTGGTAGGAGTTCCTAAATAGGGACTCCCATTAGATATGCTCTTAGAACCCTAAGAAACCCAGACTATTCAAGCCTAGAACACCTGACAACCATGCAAACTCTGTCTTGTGCTAAACTGATAAGTTTCTAGCTTCCATACCATGGCTCACTTGAGTAAGCTATTATTTGCTTAATCATGTTATCTTTGAGTCATTGATCTAACGAGAATATTTCCTAAGGTGTGCTAATTCTTTTGAGATATTCCAAGACTTGGTATGAAAGCAAACCAAAGGAGGCAAAAAGATGTTTGCAAAGCCCAAGTTTGCCTCGACTTAAAAGTTCCCCAACAGTAATAAAAATAATTTTTTTCTTAATGGGTTACCTATGTGTAAACCCGTTAAGGATCTGTTATTAACGGGTTCTTAACGACTGCCCCAATAACAAGCTGATTAGTTATCGTATTGACTCGAAACTCATTATTTTCATGTGGTATTAACGAGTTGGGTAAGAAATTGTTAGCTTAACGAGTTGTGTAAGCTCTACCACCTAGGGCTGTGCAAACGGGTCTTGGACCCATGGGTTGGGCCTGGTCCAAAATTTCTAGACACAAAATAGGATAGGTCAGGCCGGGTATATGAAATTAGCGGGGTGGGGCGGATCTTAAAATAGGAGGGAATGGGCCCCCGGCTCGGCTCAATTCTAGCATGGAATATAGGCTATTATTGAATTTTCTTCCTCATCTCAGTCTTCTCAGATAATCACTCAGACAGAAACTAAATAATTATGTTTCCCTTTCTCCCATTTATTCACGACTCAAGCTCGAGTCGAGTAGCCGTCCATCACCAAGACCTCGATCTCTCCTCCCGACTCCTCCCCTTTCACTCAGACTTCAATCTCTCCTTCTTATTCGCTCCCGCCCTTCTCGCTCCGTCCGCCACCATCATCATCAGACCTCGGTCTCTCTTCCTGGCTCACTCTCTCGAAATCAATGTCTCTCTCTGTCGAACTCGAAGGGACGAATGATAAAGTCGAACACTCGAAACGACAATTAGTCATCTCCTCCGTCTAACTCTGACCTATATTTGCAACCCACGAGCTCTGCTTATAGTCATCTTCAGTTCTAAGGTATTACGTTTTAGGGATTTAGGATTGAAAATTAAATTAGGGTTTTCTAGATTTAGGGATTTTGTTGGGTTCTTGAACCTTGACCTCTGTTCCTTTCCAATTTCAAATTTTTATTGAAATGAATTTGAATCGATTGAATTTGAAACTTCTGTTGAATTAAATTGAATTTGAATATATGGATGTTTTGTGATAGTTTCAGACTTGTATATATTTGAATCTTTTGTTTTAGATGAGTATTTTTAATTAGATTATGTTGATTTGTGCAACGTTTCTGTAAATCTAAGTTATGTAATTAGATTATGTTCGGCTGATGAGAAAATTTACTGGAGAATTCTATAATTTCAGTAAATTACGTTACCCAGCTGCATTTAGTTTCCTTGTGCCTGAAAAGTGCGCTGATAAAACATGATAGGAAAAAGACCAGTCCATTATGATAAGAAAATTTTTTGTAAAAAAAACATTGTACTTGGACCCAAATGGGCCAAATCTGATCTTAAAAAAAACAAGTAATTGAACCCGTGGACTTGGCCTGAAAAAGGCAGAGTTAGGTTCAGTTCCAAATTTAGAAATTCCATTACCTGGCCCGCCCCATCACGATGCAATTTAAAACGGGTCTGATCCGGCCCGGACCCACCCCTGCAACCACCAACATAAACCCTCCACCCGAAACCGTAACAGTAACTAAAATAAAATAAAAAAAAATCCTTAAACCCCAAAAACTTCAACTTCCTCCTTTCGCTTTCACGTTAACCCGCAGGTCTCCTCCCAACACGATTGCAAGAGCCCGCCTTCACCACCGCGAGCATAGTTTCAGCCACCGTGAGGCACACCGGAAAGCTTCCAACTCTGAGTTTTTTTTCCCTTTTCTGATTTGAATTTGCCGTTTTGAGTGTTCCGAACCATGGGGAAAGTGGAATTCTATACATAATTTGTCAAAAATTAATCTTATCAGAGACTGATGGTGCAAAGTTCTAGCTGAAATATTACTTAGGAAAAAATGATGAAGAAAATTAATTTCGTTTTTCGTTTCTATAGAATTAAAATTTGTTTGCTATGTTATTCTGTTTGAATCTAAATTCAACGACCTCAGGCTTCAACTCCAACAAACTCTCATCCTCCTCCGGTCGTTTAACCGAAACCAAGTCTACACTCGAATTGAGGGATTTTTCTGGCGCGAAGTTTCCGGTTTTCTTTTTCTTCTCAACATGGGAAAACAATCAGGCATGAACCCAGGTAAGTTTTTGTTTGGCTGCCCTACCCATGAACTGAATTAGCAGAATTCTTCGTAATTTTTGTTGAATCTGTAGCTTCCTCTTTGTTTCCATTGCAATACTTACTGGTAAGACATTTTTGTGTTCCCATAGCAGGATTTGGAAAACGCAAAATACCCAACAAGTTCAACACGAGCAAGAAAAGTCATCGTCTTGAAGAAGAAAATGTTACACACAGCCCTGCGACTACTTCGTCAGGCATACCTTATATTTTACCTTTTTATAGTGTTAAGTTGAACTTTAATCTAATAAAAGAGTTAGCTTTTTTTTTTCCTTGCCCTTTGTACCTGTTTAGAGAGTTTCCACCCAATCGTTATCTTAGGGGATCAATATTTGGTTAATGCATTGGAGATAATGATTTAATTGCCAATGTTTTCATATTCACATTCACGATCATTCTAATACAGGGGAACTACCAAACGAAGAATCTAACTGTGTGGTTTCCGAAGAAGAAATGGTTTATAAGGAGCCATCCATGTATGATAAATTGTTAATGACGCTGGGATCATCTAGTAAATCTGTTTCTGCTGCATATAAGATGAGGTAACGGTCTTCTTAAAGTCCTGGGTTTATTTTCAGTTTTCTTTTAGCATCTACTTGCTGCATATGGCTAAACTCTAAAAGATATTTTTGGCCTCAATTTTAACTGTGCATAAGGCAGTATTTTTGGGTTTGTTTAAGCTTGTTTTGGTTCTTACGTGACCTCCACTTATTAGTTTCGGTGTGCTCTGTTCTGCGACGTTTAAGAGTTGCATATAAAATGCGGTTTATAAGGTTCTGAGGTGCCTCTAGGAGTCAAGTACTCCTTTCTAGGATGCACTTGGGTTTCACATTTGTAATTTCTCCATATGTTGTGGACTTCTTTACATAGAAAGAAAACAAAAGATTGCGCTGTCCTTTCAAATTCATTATGGACTCAATTTTGTTTGTATTGCCGGATTTTTGTTTGATGAGTAATGTCAGCACTTTGTGACTAAGAAATATATAAAGCTCAAAAAAGTTGGATTCACACCTGAGATACGTTTATGTTTAATTGATAGCAATGTAGCATTGGTGCGTTTATTATTAGGCAGTTTAATATATAATTAAGCTCTTTTCTATCTGACCTAGGAAAAAAGGAAATCTCTTCTCTCAATGTTAGTAATTTGAAACTTGTTGATTCATTCAAGGAATTTACAACTAACATGTTATCATCCACTTCATTTTTGTATAGAAAAAGACAAGAAGAAGGTATAAGTGACTCAGAAAAATCTGAAGATGATGGAACTGAATCTTCTAGTGACTCAGAGGATGCGGATGATGATGAAGAAGGTAGAACATTTCTGTTTTATATTCAAATATGAGAAAACAATTTTGTTGTCTCTGCCCTCCTAATTGTTTGCATTTCCTGTTGTAATGATACTGGCCTCCAGGATCTCACAACCTTTTTCATTCTCTTTATCATAGATAAGTAACCAAAAGCCCATAGTTGAGGTTCATATAGTCATATATCAATTTATTATGGAAGGCCTGCACTACTGACATTGTAGTGAGCATGAATGCTGCTTTTGCTTTTATCTCCTATATGATAACGGATTAAGGTGTAGTCTTACTTCTTCATAAGCAGAGTCAACTTGATCATTTGTGTTAGATTGTGCCACACGTCATATTATTTAATTCATGTCCTATTCTTGCATAGGAGTTGATGATGAATTTCCTATGGAAGGAAAACCCAAAGACCCTGAAAAGGCAGGACTTGAGGAGCACAGTGAAGATTCTGAAAATGAGGATGACCAGGAGACCTCTGACTTGGATGACCAAGAGACCTCTGACTCAGATGACCAAGAGACTCATGATTCAGATGCAGAACAGGACCTGGGAACCAGTTCTCAATCTGCTGTTGAACAATCAATGTGCTTGAGGTGCATTTACATGAAATATCTTGTTCATTTGGCTTTTGCATTTTTATTATGTATTGGCATTATTACTTTATGCTGTGTTAAGCTTGATGTTAATCACCACTAGCTTTTATCTTTGTATGTCTTACCATTTTGGGATCTTATTAAGTCAGATTGTATGCATATATACACTCATTCCCCCTTTATATCTTGCATTGTGCAGTTCCTTTGATATACACTTGGGGCACAAGTTAACAAAAGCTGAGGTTGAAAATCTGTCAAAAAAGAAGTGGATATATGAGTGGGAGGTGCCTGCTGTTGGGATGACAAAGGGCAAGTGGGCAGGAACAGGAGAGTGTTTTACAAAAGTATGTATCACATTTATGACTTGCACTATATTCGTTTTATGTCTGTGTAAAAGCTCTTGAAATGGTCTCTTTTGCATTGTTCTTGTCCATTGAAGCGCCTTCCAGCGTAAAGGCAACATAATGCACCTTTGTTCTTCCTTATCAATCATTCTTTTTATATTTATTAGGGTGAACTGTCGATTTAGTCCCTAAATTCTTACATGAATGAAAATTAGGTCCCTAATGTATTCTTTTGGAAAAAATAAGTCCTCAAACTAATAAAAATCTGCCAATTACATCCCTAATATTAGATTCGAAGCAATTCTATTTTAATTTTTCGTCAATTTAAGTCACGTGACTTGCATGTGAAACTTCAGAGAGAAGATTGGTAGTTTTTCATAGTTTAAGGACTTATTTTCTTTGAAGAAATAGGGTATGGAGTTAACTCTGGATGGTAAATTAGATGCTAGATTCGCAACCTATATGCAACATTAAGGGCTTATAGGCAAGAAAATGGGGGCAATATCCTCTAAAATGTGTCATGTGACTTCAATTGACAAACAATTGGATAAAATAGCTTTGAGTATAATATTAGGGATTAAATTAGCAATTTTTAATGAAATTAGGGACTTATTTTACCAAAAAAATAATCCAAGGACCTAATTTTCACCGAGATGATAATTCAAGGACTAAATCGGCAGTCCACCCTATTTATTAATAGTGGGAGTTGCTATTATAAAAAAAAAAATGACTAAATTGCTATTCAAGTACTTACTTTTTTTTTCCCTTAAGTAATGCTGGGAGTTGCTCTCTCCACACTCTGGAAGAACCATCTTTCAGATTGCAAATCGTACTTACTCTTGTTGACAATCCACATTTGATCGGAATCTCCACAACCTTAAACCGAAGAATGCAGTATTCCTCTTATTAACAAGCTCCCTTTGGCCAACCCTTTTTCATTTTGTTTTTAGGTTTTGCAGAATGTCCTAACGAATTTTATGATCCCCATCTTCTTACCGCTCCTTTCTCTTCAAGAAATCTTTCATCAACTTTCAGTGGAAAGGAGCAGATTGTGGTGTGCTTTTGTTCTTAAATGACTGGGTTTTTGGGATATTCACTTTATTTTAATTCATCTAGAGCGCGGGGTAGTTATGAATTCATTCTAATGGTTCTCTCATACTTTCGGAGGTGTTATTTAGGCAGAGATGGATCCCTTGTGTTACACCTTCTGGGTAATGTTTCTTGTAATTTTTTTAGATATGTGATCCATGTTGTACCTTCGCATGCTAAGTATATGTATACATTACAGTCCTTGAGCTGTTTTGATTGAATTTGTTCTTGTTCAGCAGTTTGTACAATTATAATCATAATATGCCCCTTAATTTTTTGTTTTGGGTATTATGTTCAGGATGACGACCCCAATTCTTGTTATGGTCTGAAGCAAAAGTTGTATAAGCACTGGTTAGATGTTTATAACAGATCTGGAGGGAATGATTTTCATTCATCTAGACAAAGATTATTCTTCTCCCTGTGTGAGTGCGCCCAATTTGACTTGCACTAGCTACTTGTTAGTGTAATGGCTTTATCTATATTTTTTTTTTGAGAAGAAACAATTTTATTAAAGAATAGAGAAAAACACAGAAGTGGATAAGAAGTCCACCAACAAATTAGAAAGGAAAATCCTAATAGGAATTGGCTACAGTAGCCAATTCTAGACCAAGCTCACTTAACTGCTGCTAACAAATCCCACAGTATTTGAGATAGAGAGCAATTATTAAACTCTTTAGTAACCGAAGCCCAAAAAGATGCCCAATATTTAACTCTCCCCCAAAGTACTTCTGCCCCCACTCCAGTATAGTCTTCAAAAATCCTTTTGTTGCGTTCCAGCCATATATTCCAGAAAATTGCCGATACCAGGCAACCCCACAAAGCTTTGGATTTTTTCCCTTTTCCAAGTGCCTTGAAATTGGTGCTTAGTAGCTCAAAACACCCTTTAGGAATGACCCAACTTACTTTAACCTCCTGAAACAGTTTCCACCACAGTTGTATCGAGTAGGAGCAATGAAGAAAGATGTGATTTACACTCTCCTCCTTAGCTTTACATAAACTACACCAATGTGGGGATAAACACATCATAGGGTTTCTCCTTTGAATTTTGTCGCAAGTGTTGAGACTCCCATTGGCCACAAGCCATACAAGTATTTTAACCTTCGGAGGAACTTTTGATTTCCAAATCTGAGAGTAGGGTGGATAATAGTGCACAATCCCATTGTTGTTCAGTAATGACCGATAGGATTTGCATGTGAACAAACCTGAAGTTTCTAGGTTCCACCTTCTGTTATCCATTTTTGATGGAGACAAGCGAACCACTTCCACTTTCTGTAATAAGCTGGCCGCCTCTTCTATCTCCATCTCATTCAGATTTCTCCTAAAATCAAAGTTCCAACTCAAGGAACTTGACGAAGCTTCCACAAAGCTAGATATGTTATGATTATGCTTCCTCGATAATAAGAATAATCTGGGGAATTGCTCCTTCAGCGGTCCCCCTACTAACCACCCATCCTCCCAAAACCTAACCCTCTCTCCATTGCCCACCTCAAACTTGCAACAACTAAGAAACTGATGAGCACCACTCGAAATGTCTTTCCATGGGCTACGACTTGAAACCCTCCTTGGAGGAAGTACATTCCATCCATTAACTTGTAGCCCATACTTGCTTCTTATCACCTTGTGCCATAAGGAATGAGACTCCCTTGGGAATCTCCACAACCACTTAGCCAATAGTGCTTCGTTCTGATTCCTCAAATTCCCCACCCCTAGACCTCCTTCCTCCTTGTTTTTAGTAACTAACTCCCATTTGACCAAATGGGTTTTCTTACCTTCCTCCACGCCTTCCCAGAGAAACCCTTTCATTAATTTTTCTAGATGTCTTCTTACCCCACTGGGAATTTTGAACAATGACATATAGTAAATCGGCAAACTTCCCAAGACTGATTGAATTAGAGTCAATCTACCTCCTCTGGATAGGAAAGCCTTCTTCCAACTTTGAAGTCTTCTTTCCATTGTTTCTACCACTGGATCCCAAAACCTTATAGCTTTTGGCCTTCCCCCAAGGTGAAGTCCCAGATACTTTATAGGCCAACATCCTACCTCGCAACCCCAAGAATCTGCCATCCTGTTTAATTTCTCACTTTCTGAATTTATTCCTGCCAAAAAGCACTTCGCTTTGTTGATTTTCAGTCCTGAGACCGAACAGAATAAGTTGAGCACTTGTAATAGGTTGTTCCAAACTTCCTCATCTTCCGTCAAAAAGAATATGGTATCGTCTGCAAATTGAAGATGAGAGATCTCCACCTTTTCTTGCCCGATACACAAACCTTTGATGAGATCATTTTCTTGAGCCTTCTCCATTAACCTGCTCAAAACATCGACTACTAAGGTGAAGAGAAAGGGTGATAGTGGGTCACCTTGTCTTAGTCCTCTTGAAGCTTGAAATTTTCCCCTAGGCCTCCCATTGATCAAAACAGAAAAATTTGCAGAGCATAAACATCCTTGAATCCATTTCC
Organism: Malus domestica; assembly: GCF_042453785.1. Classification (NCBI taxonomy): domain Eukaryota; kingdom Viridiplantae; phylum Streptophyta; class Magnoliopsida; order Rosales; family Rosaceae; genus Malus; species Malus domestica. Next base: position 26,612,033 of record NC_091673.1, read on the forward strand.
TCCATCTATTGCCAAAACCTTTTCTTTGTAGTACTTCTTCCAGAAATCTCCATTCAACATGATCATACGCTTTTTCAAAGTCAATCTTGAGCACCAATCCCTTCTTTTTTTTCTGCCTTATCTCTTCTACCACTTCATTTGCAATGAGGACTGCATCCAAAATTTGTCGATCCTTAACAAACGCCCCCTGATGTGGGGAGACAGTGGTAACCAAAACCTCCTTCAATCTTGAAGCCAGTGTTTTCGCTATGATTTTATACAATCCAGTTACTAAGCTGATGGGCCTATAGTCCGTCACCTTCAAAGAATCTGACTTCTTTGGGATTAGGCAAATGAATGTTTCGTTCGTCACTGCATTTATTATCCCTTTCTCAAAGAATTCCTCCATGATCTTCATTATATCTTCCTTCAAAATATCCCAGCAATGTTGGAACATTTGCATAGAGAAGCCATCTGGTCCTGGTGACTTGTCCTTTCCACAATCGAAAACTGCTCTTTGAACTTCTGCTTCCTCAAAAGGCCTCTCAAGCCAAATTGCCTCAAGGGCGCTTATTGGGGCCCAATTTATACCTTCTAAACCACAACATGCCTCGTCGTTACTGCTAAATAAGGATTTGAAAAAATTTACAATATGCTCTTCAATCTCCTTTGCATCCTCTATTAATCCCCCTCCAATCGGCTCCAACCTTTCAATATAGTTTCTCTTCCTTCTTCCATTAGCAACTCGATGGAAGAATCTTGTATTACCGTCCCCTTCCTTTGCCCATTCCACTTTGCTTCTCTGCCTCCATTTCACTTCTTCTTTAAAAGCCAAGTCTCCCACCAGGTTTTGGAGTTCTTCCCTTTTACTTCTAGCTTCAAAATCTAAGCCTTCCGTCCCCTCTCTCTTATCCAACTCCTCTATGTTTGCTTCCGCTTCTTTCAAGACTTTTTCGATTTCGCCGAAACTCTCCTTACTCCAGCTTTGCACCTTTTTTTTCATGGCTTTTAACTTGATCATAAATTTATAACCCTCCCACCCCTCCACTTGCTCCGATTGCCACCATTCCTTGAATTTGTTCCTGAATTCTGGATCTTGGAGCCACATGTTTTCAAATCTGAAAGGACATGGCCCCCATTTCACTTTGTTGGTGTCTAGCTGGATTGGACAATGATCGGAAATGACCCTTGCCAAGGCCGTTTGTCTAGCCTCAGGAAAGATATCTTCGCAACCTGTAGAGCATAAAAATCTGTCTAATCTTCGACACACAGGTTCTTCTCTGAGATTTGACCAAGTGAACTGTGCATTGAGTAGATCCAAATCCTTGAGTTCTGTCTCTCGAATGAAATCATTAAAATTCCTCATGCTTTTGGTCAGCCTCCCCCCGTTTGATTTCTCATTTATAAATCTAACCACGTTAAAATCTCCTCCTATACACCATCTTGTTCCACACATACCATAAATTCCCGCAAATTCTTCCCAAAACTCCCTCCGCTCTCTATTTTTACATGGACCATAGACTCCGGATAGCCACCACTCCATCCCATTGGGAGCCTTAATTTTTATTGATGCAGAGAAAACACCGACCAAAGATTCGGTTACAGAAATGTGTTTTGTGTTCCAAATTACAGCTATGCCCCCTGAGCTTCCTTGAGCAGGGACAAAAATCCACTCTTTATATCTGCTTCCCCACACGCTAGCCACAAGACTTCTATCAATCACTGATTTCTTAGTTTCTTGTAGTATGATGATGTCCGGCTGTAACCGTTGGAATTGTTTTTTCAATGTTAGCCTCTTCCGTGTACTTCCCAATCCTCTAACATTCCAACTAATTATCTTCATTAACACTACTAGTGCCCCTGTGAAGTTTGTTTTCTCCCTTACAACCACCCTCTCCCTTGCCTCTTCTGACTTTCCCATTCTTCGTTTCTTGGAATAGAGACCGTTTCAACGGAAACAAGGAGACCTTCATTTTAGACAAAAATTTGGAACTTAGATGTTTGGCCTCACGATTGGCTGATGCTCCTGCCAATTTTTTCCTTCTACTGTACTTTAATAATTTCTTGTTTTTTCCTATTTCCTCAGTAACAGACTGCTCCTCGTGATTGGTTGCCTCCTCCAACTTTGTCACTGCTTCCAAATTTGAATCAATGAAGAGGTTGTGGAGGTCCTCACAGGATAATTCAAAATCGTCAGATATTTCTTTTTCCTCTTGAGAGTTAGCATCCTCCTCCCCATCATCGACAGAAGATTGAGCGAAGAAATCTTCGTCGTCACTGTCTAACAATTGAACCGAATCCATGCCAAAATCCTCCAACCTTCTCCACCATTGATTTGCTGAATTCTTCTCACTCGACCCGCCCGGTGATCGGACAATGTTATCATCGGCCTCACACTCCAGGTCTTCCTCTGATTCACTAGCTGAATCGGTGAATGTGAGGTTAGAAGACATGGCTTCCATCGGAATAGGCCATTCTAGATGATTCTGACAAGAGCCAAAATCATGTGGTAGAAGAAACTTTAGCCTCTTTCCGCCCCTGTCGTGTTGTCCAAATCTCCCAAAGAAACTCGAACTTATGCTCCAGGAAGGTCTGATTGGAGCGCCTGCTGCGTAGAACTCCATGGCCCGAATTTGCTGGGGATCGCCCAAAGCCATATACTGTGGCGCATTATTCCTTATAGTTGGCAGCCTTAGATCCGCAAGCGGGTTCGAAAACGTTAAAGACTTACACAGAAAGACCATTTCGGATTGATGATGAGATCTCAGCCCGTGAGTAGTTAGGGTGATTGGGCCACCGCCAGACCCATTCCAATGTAGGTCGAAGCCCACCGAAATACCATTTATAATTGTAAATAAATGTTTGGCAGCCATAGGCCCGCTCACCACAATGTTATCTCCAATATTTGGGCTTTGTGGATCAAGGCCCGCCACTCCATCAAGTTTAATTGGAAAAAAGTTGTTTTTATTGGGCCTGCTCCCGTCACATGGATCAACACTATTTCTAGTGAATATCTCCACTCTTGTTCCATTAAAATACTCCCCGCCTGTTGAAATATGTGCCTCCTCTATACTAGAGCCACCGCCATCTTCTTTCCCATCTAATTCCAAGCTTTTGCTTTTACCCGGAGAAATCATGATACTGGAGCTTCCTTCCAATTTCGAAATCATTAAAAACTCATTTACCGCCGCTTCTATTGATTGACTCGCCGTAGCTGTCCCGTCCTGTTCTTGAGATGGCGACCCACGCTCACTTTCAGGAAAAGTAAGGTCATAGAGTGGGTTTGCATGCTCCTCGTAACTCGCGCCCACAGTCACAGACCTGTTGTGATCAAGCTTTCTGTCACATCCGATGGTGACTGGGCAGTCGAAGACGCCGATTCGGAAGCTAGCGCAAGTCCCCGTCGCGTGAGCTGCCTTTCCAAGCTCAGCCGTCGCCGGATGATGTATTCCAGAAATCCTTTGTAATTGCTGATCCTTTTTCAGAGACCCAACTAAAGATTCCGATTTACCCCGATCTTCAGCCGAAAGCATAGGTCTCTTCGCTGGCGTTAATTGCCGAATCCTGACCCTGAAGACTAGGTCTCCGTCAGCCACTTCTACTACCTCAGGGATAAAACCAGTGAAGTTGGTTTTTAGTTTTATCTTTGCTTCAAGCAGAAAACCGAAACTAGTGGTTGCTTGGTCAATGTCCGCCAGACCTCCGCAAGCCTCACCAATATCCTTGAAGAATTTTTTGGTCCAAAGATGCGGTGGTAAACCTTCCAATGCAACCCAACCTCCATAACTGACCGCCAGTCTTTTATTTGAATTCAAACTCTCCCACCACCCTGCCAGTTCCACCTCGGGATACTCCTTCATAGCTATAGCTCCAAGTAGTGCAATTTTTTTTGCTTCCTCCTCGTTCTGGCAAACAAACAGTGCTTTGTTGCATTGAAATGGCGAGAATCTGATGTCCGTTCCCAAAAGATTTCGAAGTGAGGTCTCCACCTCCCTCCAGGATTGATGCACCACCTTTCTTTCACAGACTACAACACTTCCCCAACTGAAAGATTCTTTAGAGCAAGTCCTCTGATTCCAAGTGTATTCTTTCCAAAAATCCTCTCTGGCACTCCGTGTGGATTCCTCAGTTGACGTCGACTTGCCTCCAATGACTGCATCCCTGTATGAGCCCTGAAAGCCGCCGCCCAAAAGATTTCTCCTAGGCTTAGTTCCAGCCCGATTCACCTTCCTCATTGTAGCCCCCGTCTTCTTTCCCCCTCGCAGGATCTCAGACATCAGCTCTTCCAGATTCCTCCATCCAATGCCTTTAAAACCTTTCGGAACGAAGATATTTCTGACAAAACCATCCTTTTCAGTTTTGGAAAGAACAAGGACCTCCCCGTTTCTGTTCTGAAATCCTTCAACCCAAAACTGATAGTTGTGACCCTTGTATTTTCTGAAGAAGTTCAGTCCGCCCGTGTCAATGGCCGCCTTTAACTGATCAGTGATCCATGCTGCACAACCCAAGTCAAAAGATATCTGATATCCTCTGGCTCTCGTTCTCTCTGTTACTCTAATCCTCTCGCCAAAAGACTTCTCTTCGATCTCTAAAATGAAAACCTTGTGCTCAACTTTAAAATCCCTGGACAAGTGTCTGTAGCTCATCTTGCCTTATCTTCTTCCTCCTCAGTAGTTCCACAGTATCAGACTACAAAGAAGTCAGTCTGTCCTTGACACTGCAACATGGCTCCATAATCTCAAGCTTGGCAGCAATATGGCTTTATCTATATCATTAAGTTCTAAATGTTCCTACTCAATTCCTACTACCATAAATAGTTGATATGATTATATATTTTTTTGGAGCTGGTGGGGTTCAATCTTCCAACTTATTCCAAAAATACACTTTGATAATTATGCGACTGGAATTTTAATGCTAAATTGTCCTATTTTATCTGACATTTTCTTATGGAGCTTCTGAACAAGAAAATTAATCTCTTCTAAGGCTAAATCGAAATAGACTGTTCTTACCTTATAGGGTTAGGCTTCTCTTTTGAGTTGAAAGTGCAAGTAGTGGTTCATTCCTATTTCATCATTAGTGGAATTTCAGCTTCCATGAGGCTTTATTGATCCTGACCGTAAAAACGTCATATGTACTGTAAGGGATATACAGGAAGAAGTGGGGATGATATACTAGCATTCAATATATCTTTTTTCTAAATACTTGGATTGTTTTTTGTATGGAAAAATAATTCTATAGAATCTATACATTGACATTCATTTCAATTTTCTTGGGTGGTATGAGGAGAAAGCTTCTTACAATTTATATGGGTTTGTCATTTTTGGTAACCTTACCTATGGTTTATCTTTTATCTTTTTTCTTTATCCCGATATCAAAATGAATGGGAAAAACATATAGATTTTAGCAAGTAGTGGAATTTCGTTCCTATTTCATCATTGATGGAATTTCAGCTTCCATGAGGCTTTATTGATCGTGATCATAAAAGATGTCCTATGTACAGAAAGGAATATACGGGAAGAAGTGGGTATGATAGACTAATATGGAAAAATAATTCTATATATAGACATTCATTTCATTTCTTGGGTGATATGAGGAGAAGGCTTCTTACAATTTCTATTGGTTTGTCATTTTTGGTAACCTTACCTATGGTTTATCTTTTATCTTTATCCCGATATCAAATGAATGGGAAAAACGTATAGATTTTAACAAAGTGTCATCTGGTAGGTTTGCTGGTTTGTAGTTTATCCAGATTTTATCTTCTTCTTTTTTATTTATTTATAGTTTAACCAGATTTCTATTGAGGGTACTATGTGAGGTAGGTCAGATTTAATCCTTTATTGTGTTTGGACGAGGGTTGTGCGCATCCCACCCCCCTTTCCTTTCATGGACTATTTTTACCTAGCTCCCTGCACATTGCTTCTCTTTCTACCCTTGTTCAAATTTTTTTTTTTTTTTTAGAAACTTTCAATTTTATTCATTTATTTATTTAATTTCTGGCATCTCTTATACCTTTGATTTAGGAGTTATACCCACAAACATGCAATCATTAGAAAATTACGTAGATCAGTTACCCTATGGACATAGAACCTAAGAATTTAGTACTTTATGAGTTCCACTAGTTTAGGTTTGAGTCTTTTGGGTGGCTTTCACCATGTTATGAGGGTGGTTGTCCCCTTGAGTGTATACGGAGACAGTGTTCATTCTACATGGATGTGTATTGTCCGACATATCTCATAAGCAGCTCCTCTACCCACACACACATTTAAACAGATCCTTTATTATGTAGAAGAATGCGGAGGATACAATTGTTAGTTTGTTATTATATGATGACACATGACTTCCAAGGGCACACCCTTTTATTCTTTGGATGTTGATATGTTTAGGATTGTTGAGATTGCTCGTAGTGAAGCTACATTGTTACTTTCTGTTCCTTGAAAGCTCAATTATCAAGTATTCATCTTGGTAAACTTTTTTTTTTAAGAAGAAACGATAGAAATTTATTAAAACAAAAGAAGGAAATACAACAAGTGGATAAGAAATCCACCAAACTAGCTATGACCTCTCAAGTAGGAGTACTACTTTAGTTGCTAAAGAACATTCCAACCTTTATGCTAAATTTCTGCCAGAATCATTGTATGAATACATCTACATTAATATTTCTGAGTTTTACTTGCATTCTCATAATCATATTTATCTATCAATTAATGAGGGTTTAGTTGAATCTCTGTGGTTTGCTCCCATGTGGTCTGGGGTTCAATTCCTCAAGGTAGCTATTTACCATTCGCTATATGAAACTCCCAAAGATTGTGGGCAGAGAACCCAGTTTTAGATTCAATTCCGTGAGTGAGTTTGGGAAATTGCTGGGTAAAAACTATAAAAGTATAAAATTTCTATCTTTTAATTAAAGAAAATGACGTGAATATTGGGTATATTTACCCTGTTCTTAATACCATATGTTTGCTTTCTCAGGTAAATGTGGAGCACATGGATTGATTTCTAGAGAGTTTGGAACTGATGACAACGAGGATGAAAAAGAGATAACACCAGCTGGCCAGGACCTGGAAATTGTAAGACCTCATAAGTTGTCAAAGCCTAGTGATTTTCAAGTACTTTTTGGAGGAAATAGCAAGGATGACTTCATGGTTGGCATCAAGTTCACTAAGTAAGTTACTTAAACTTATAAAGATGATAACCTATTTGAGATTTTTTTTTTTTTTTTTTATAGTAAAGATGATCTAGTGAATAATAGTTTCTCTTATTGTTGCTTTACTAAGGGTGTTGTGTAATCTTCTATGCAATGTGAAAAGTTAAAGAAAACATATTACATGTGAGATTTGACTTGCATTTATCTTGTGGCCATTTAAGTATATAGTATATCTTTGGTAGAACATGTAAGTTTTGAGCCTTTACGTAATTTAGACAATGTGAGCATCAAGCAGTTGATGTTTGGTTCTGGAAATGGGTTTAGAAGAGTTAGTGTTTTGTGATTTGGTAATTGTTCGTAAAATATACACAAGCACAAAGCGATATGTAATTAATGGCTGTAGGTATATTGTACATAATGCATATATGCATGCTGATGTATTTTATTATAGGACCTACAGTTTATCACATATATATATATATATATATATATATTCAAAATAATGTACCTAATCAAAGATTCAAAATTCAATTTAACACTAGGCTTCAATGTAAGAAAGAAATGAACTTATTCAATGTAAAAAATCTAACTATTTTAAATTGGGAGAGTTAATACTGAAGAGTTAATGCTGAACATTGGTTATCCTCAAGGTTCTAAAAGACGCTAGGCGCTAGTCGGGCTGCGGGTTCGGGCTTAGTGCCTAGGCAGATTTGAGTAAATATATTATATATTGTATAAATAAGTGCCTATTTGAACCTTAAAAAAAAAAAATTAAATTAAAAAAAAAAAAAAAAACCTATACTTGTCTAGAAAATTTGGAATAGATAAAATGCAAAAGAGAAAGAATACAACTAATATTTTTTATTTTTTCTTAAAAAGATGTATGGGATAAATGAGTTGTAGAGAAACAATTTTATAGGGAAAACGTTTTGACATTGGTAGCTCTGGTGACTCCTTGAAGTGAACACCTTTTTTCCCAAAAAGAAAAAAGAAAAGTGAACCCCGCTGCCATCTTGTTCTTCCTATGAAATTCCTTCACAATCAGAACTAAAGAAAAATAACGATAAAAAAAAAATTAGAAAAAAAAAAATTGCAAACCTAGTGTGGTAAGATTGTGAGATATGCAACGCGAGACGGTACAAAGATGTAGTGCAGGTGCGATGGGGTATGAGTCTGGTGATGCAGCAAGGGCAAGAGATGCAAATGCGAACGGATGAAGATAAGCTATGTCTGCAATTTTGTAAAAGTCGACAGAGAGAGTGCAGAATTGACTCTTTCAAATGTTGTACTTTTATGCGTAAACAAACAATCTCAAACTAACACAAGAGATTTACGTGGTTCGGCGTAAAGCCTACGTCCACGAGCGAAGCACGGCGAGGAATTTCACTAAACAAACGGAGATTACAAGAGTGTTTAAACTCTCACAACCCAAATCCCACAAATTACAAACCCTAAACCAAACAAGTAGAGAACTCAAACAAACGGAGAAGATTCTCCCAAATTGCTCTCTAACCCACAAACTCATAAATTGACTCTCATCAAATTTGCCAAACAAATGGGCCACGAATTTGCCACACACTCATGACTCCAAACGGTGACCTCCACCCAAAACCAAAATAGAGAAAAGCTCTCTAAACCATGATGAGGCACACTAAATACACTAACCCTAAGGTCCTATTTATAGTGCATAGGACTGAGGTTACAATAAGAATCCTAATAGGAAATAAATCCAAATCCTAATCAAATAGGTAATTAACAAAATCTCTCCACCAAGGAAACTAACTAAGAAGTCAAAACCAAACCCAACTGCCTAGGCCGACTTTTAGAACAGTGGTTACACAACATGAACTGTTCAAAAAGTCATCTGTGTAATCTGGTTTGGGTACTTCTTAAGTTAGTGCAACATTAGTGGCCAGCAATGCAAGTGTCTCTCCCCGTCACTTGAATATTTTACTGAATCATTTTAGAAGCATTCTTCTGTGTATGTCGAACTATTGTGATATTGTGAGCACCAATTTGTCTATTAATGGTTTGGATGGGTTCATTGTATCTTGCAAAACTGTAATTGGAGTTTTGAGGTTTTGGATCTTTTGACCCTAGTGCAACATCAGCTACATATGATCCTTTCATGGCTGAAAAGGTCTTTTTAATCAGTTTTTAATTGTGAATCACTAGTTAAAGTAATGAAGAATCATACTGGAATTTTATGAAGTCATCCTTTTATGATGTTCTTATGTTGAATGTAGAGTGAGTGATAAAAGAGTGCTAAAAGTTATATTCGCTTTTGTTGTACAATTTCATGCTATTTTTGTTCTCTTTCAAAAAAATTATTGACAGACATTTAACAGAGATGACATAGATAGGAATTTCAACTCATTTTTAATCTTTGCTTTGTAGGAGGAGCATAAAGTTGTACAGTGATTTCTAGACCTCAGATATGATAGTTGCTTCTTCAGTTGGTTTGTTGAAAGTAAGTGATCAGCTTTATTTTCACTTTCAAAGTTCCTAGTCTGATTTTTCCCCTGGTGGCTTGTTATGAAATAGACGTATTACTTGCACGTTTATATTACAGTTGGTTACCTAATTTCCCATAATTATTTGAATATATGCAGACACGCTTGTCTTCTGAAAATTACTTTCTTTTAGATCAAAGTAGTTAAGATATGTTAAAAGACACATTTAGCCTTCTCGCCTCTAAATAACAACTAGAAACAGAAGGTTCCTGAGAAAGAAACTAA